>NC_042616.1:553407970-553490382 GCF_901001135.1 Rhinatrema bivittatum | reverse complement strand
TCCCCCCCCCCCCGCGAAAGGGGTGGGGGATGCGCCGAAACCACCCCCGGTCCCACCGAACCCGCCGGGTTCAATCCTCCAGGCGGACTGCACGCACCTCACCCGTTTAACTCTTAACGGTTTCCCGCCCTTTTGAACTCGCTCTTGAAAGTTGTTTTCAACTTTCCCTTACGTACTTATTGATTTTATATATTTACTTTATTTTTTTATTCCTGGACGGGGCCGGGGCCGTCCGGGAGGCGTTCCCCGCCCCCCCCGCGAAAGGGGTGGGGGATGCGCCTAAACCACCCCCAGTCCCACCGAACCCGCCGGGTTCAATCCTCCAGGCGGACTGCACGCACCTCACCCGTTTAACTCTTAACGGTTTCCCGCCCTTTTGAACTCGCTCTTGAAAGTTGTTTTCAACTTTCCCTTACGTACTTATTGATTTTATATATTTACTTTATTTTTTTATTCCTGGACGGGCCGGGGCCCGTCCGGGAGGCGTTCCCCGCCCCCCCCGCGAAAGGGGTGGGGGATGCGCCTAAACCACCCCCAGTCCCACCGAACCCGCCGGGTTCAATCCTCCAGGCGGACTGCACGCACCTCACTCGTTTAACTCTTAACGGTTTCCCGCCCTTTTGAACTCGCTCTTGAAAGTTGTTTTCAACTTTCCCTTACGTACTTATTGATTTTATTGCTTTACTTTATTTTTTTTTATTCCTGGACGGGGCCGGGGCCGTCCGGGAGGCGTTCCCCGCCCCCCCGCGAAAGGGGTGGGGGATGCGCCGAAACCACCCCCGGTCCCACCGAACCCGCCGGGTTCAATCCTCCAGGCGGACTGCACGCACCTCACCCGTTTAACTCTTAACGGTTTCCCGCCCTTTTGAACTCGCTCTTGAAAGTTGTTTTCAACTTTCCCTTACGTACTTATTGATTTTATATATTTACTTTATTTTTTTATTCCTGGACGGGGCCGGGGCCCGTCCGGGAGGCGTTCCCCGCCCCCCCCGCGAAAGGGGTGGGGGATGCGCCTAAACCACCCCCAGTCCCACCGAACCCGCCGGGTTCAATCCTCCAGGCGGACTGCACGCTCCTCACCCGTTTAACTCTTAACGGTTTCCCGCCCTTTTTGAACTCGCTCTTGAAAGTTGTTTTCAACTTTCCCTTACGTACTTATTGATTTTATTGCTTTACTTTATTTTTTTTATTCCTGGACGGGGCCGGGGCCGTCCGGGAGGCGTTCCCCGCCCCCCCCGCGAAAGGGGGGGGGGATGCGCCGAAACCACCCCCGGTCCCACCGAACCCGCCGGGTTCAATCCTCCCTGCGGACTGCACGCACCTCACCCGTTTAACTCTTAACGGTTTCCCGCCCTTTTGAACTCGCTCTTGAAAGTTGTTTTCAACTTTCCCTTACGTACTTATTGATTTTATATATTTACTTTATTTTTTTATTCCTGGACGGGGCCGGGGCCGTCCGGGAGGCGTTCCCCGCCCCCCCCGCGAAAGGGGTGGGGGATGCGCCTAAACCACCCCCAGTCCCACCGAACCCGCCGGGTTCAATCCTCCAGGTGGACTGCACGCACCTCACCCGTTTAACTCTTAACGGTTTCCCGCCCTTTTGAACTCGCTCTTGAAAGTTGTTTTCAACTTTCCCTTACGTACTTATTGAATTTATTGCTTTACTTTATTTTTTTTATTCCTGGACGGGGCCGGGGCCGTCCGGGAGGCGTTCCCCGCCCCCCCGCGAAAGGGGTGGGGGATGCGCCGAAACCCCCCCCGGTCCCACCGAACCCGCCGCCGGGTTGAATCCTCCAGGCGGACTGCACGCACCTCACCCGTTTAACTCTTAACGGTTTCCCGCCCTTTTGAACTCGCTCTTGAAAGTTATTTTCAACTTTCCCTTACGTACTTATTGATTTTATTTATTTATTTTATTTATTTATACCGGCATTGCATCCGCTGTAGGCTTCCCTGGTCGGTCTTGTGCATTTGAATAAACGGAGAGGAATTTGTAGGTCGATAATGGTGTGTTGGTGAATGATTTTTTATATCAAGGTGATGGATTTGTAAATGACTCTGAACTGAATTGGTAACCAGTGGAGGTCTTTTAGGACTGGGGAAATGTGGCCTCCTTTCCTAGTGTTTGTTAGTAGACGGGCTGCTGCGTTTTCAACCATTTGGAGTGGTTTCGTGTATGAGGAAGGGAGTCCAAGTAATGTAGAGTTGCAGTAGTAGAAAATGAGGGCTTGGAGGATGGTTCTGAAGTGTTTGGCGTGGAAGAGTGGTCTTATCCTTTTTTAAACTTGCAGTTTATAGAAGCAGTCTTTGGTGGTTTTATTGGGGGGCCACTACCGGCCTAACACCGTCCGCCGGCTGATCCTCCATCAGAAGGACTTGGGCCCCCGAGCGGCGCTGGGGAGCCGGTCTTCCGTATGCCACATTTCCCGCGCCCGCCGGACAGGCGGGGATTCGGCGCTGGGCTCTTCCCTCTTCACTCGCCGTTACTGAGGGAATCCTGGTTAGTTTCTTTTCCTCCACAGCTTGTGTCCCTAGGTGGACCCTGTGGGTCGGTACAGCAAGAGCGGTATTCAAACAGCAAGCAATGGGGTATGAAAATACAGACCCCTGTGTACTTACTTGGTATAGGTTTTGCTAGGAGTAAGAATTTGTTGAGGATAATGTCAGTTTCTTAATAAGATCTCATGCTTTGACTGTTGAGGAGATTAGTGATGGCTTGTAAGCTGTTGTTCCAAAGTGCGATGGCTTTGTTAATAGATTCTGTTATGGGAATAAGAATCTGAACATCGTCTGCATAGATGTAGTGAATGAGGTTGACTACTTAACAGTTGGCAAAGGGGAAGGAGGGGAGGAAACGGCGGGGGAAACGGCGAAGCTGCTGCCGGGGGGGGGGGGGCAATAACACGCGCCGGAAATGGTATTTAACCTTAGATGGAGTTTACCACCCACTTTGGCCTGCATTCCCAAACAAACAGACTACGAGAAAACCCGGTCCCGGAGCGCCGGGGGCCGCTACCGGCCTAACACCGTCCGCGGGCTGAGGCTTGATGAGAAGGACTTGGGGCCCCGAGCGACGCCAGAGAGGCGATCTTCCGTACGCCACATTTCCCGCGCCCGCCGGACGAGCGGGGATTCGGCGCTGGGCTCTTCCCTCTTCACTCGCCGTTATGGAGGGAATCCTGGTTAGTTTCTTTTCCTCCGCGGCTTGTGTCCATAGGTGGGATTGACCTCTGTCCTAGAATGATGTGCCTCTTCATCCAGGCCTAGTGTTCCTACTGGTGTTTTAAGTCCATTGCTGTGCCTGCCTGTTCATCCAGACCTTGTGTTCCCACACGTATTATTATTTCTGAGAGATCTTCCAATTCCTTTGTCATTTTCTGAAGTGCATAAGTAGGGTAGCTAAATGAGGAGAATATTGGAGGGGCGAAGTTCCATATTGAAAGCTGAGTAGCTTTACTTATCTAGTGAAAGTTTGAAGGATCAGGGAAGGCTTGTAAGAATAGCCAAGTTTGTTAATAGATTCTGTTATGGGAATAAGAATCTGAACATCGTCTGCATAGATGTAGTGAATGAGGTTAAGACAAGTTAACAGTTGCCAAAGGGGAAGGAGGAAACGCCGGGAGGGGGGGCTATAACACGCGCCGCTGGAGCAGCGGGCCACCTGCCCCCCCTGGGCCTTCCCAGCCGAACCGTAGCCGGTCGCGGCGCACCGCCGCAGAGGAAATGCGCCCTGCGGGGGCCGGGGCCGTCCGGGAGGCGTTCCCCGCCCCTCCCCCACCCCCCGCGAAAGGGGTGGGGGTGGGGGATCCGCCGAAACCCCCGGTCCAACCGAACCCGCCGGGTTGAATCCTGCGGGCGGACTGCACGGGACCCCACCCATTTACCTCTTTACAATTTCACGCCCTCTTGAACTCCCTCTTCAAAGTTGTTTTCAACTTTCCCTTGCGGTACTTACTTATTTATTTTATTTATTTAAGGTTTTTTTATACCGGCATTCATGAAATCGTTCACATGATGTCGCTTTACAGAAAACAGGGGTGCAAAGAAAACAACCTATAACATAAATACACGTGGTGAAGAGATGCAGTTACAATTAACTGGGGCTATGAACTGGGAGTGTAAGAAATAAAGAGGGATAGAGGAGGTTAATTATATACATGGGTAGAATATAAAAATATACAAGAGTACATTACAAATATGGCGTCCAATATATACAGCTTCTGAGCTGAGAATTTATTGATGGTGTGTGTTAGGTGCAGTTCGGGAAGGCTTGCCTGAAAAGCCATGTCTTGAGTCTTTTCCGAAAGGTTAGGAGGCAAGGTTCATTTCTGAGATCTGGGGGGATGGAGTTCCATAACGGTGGACCTGCTGTGGAAAGGGCTCAATCTCTAAAGGTGCTGTGATAAGTGGTTTTGGAGGGTGGAACAAGGAGGCATCCTCTGTAGGCTTCCCTGGTCGGTCTTGTGCATTTGTATAAACGGAGAGGAATTTGTAGGTCGATTATGGTGTGTTGGTGAAAGATTTTGTATATCAAGGTGATGGATTTGTAAATGACTCTGAACTGAATTGGTAACCAGTGGAGGTCTTTTAGGACTGGGGAAATGTGGTCTCTTTTCCTAGTGTTTGTTAGTAGACGGGCTGCTGCGTTTTGAACCATTTGGAGTGGTTTTGTGTATGAGGAAGGGAGTCCAAGAAATGTAGAGTTGCAGTAGTCTAATTTGGAGAAAATGAGGGCTTGGAGGATCCTGGTTAGTGTCTTTTCCTCTGCGGCTTGTGTCCCTAGCTGTGATTGAACTCTGTCCTCGAATGATGTGCCTCTTCATCCAGGCCTTGTGTCCCTAGCTGGGATCGACCTCTGTGCTCGACTGCTGCGCCTCTTCATCCCGGCCTTGTGTTCCCACAGGGAACTCAGTTGCTGTACCCATTCTTCCGGGCCTTGTGTTCCCACAGGTGTTTTAACTCAGTGGCGGTGCCTGTTCATCCAGGCCTTGTGTTCCCACAGGTGTTTTAACTCAGTGGCTGTGCCTGTTCATCCAGGCCTTGTGTTCCCACAAGTGTTTTAACCTGGTTGCTGTGCCTGTTCATGCAGGCCTTGTGTCCCTAGCTGGAATTGACCTCTGTCCTCGAATGATGTACCTGTTCATCCAGGCCTTGTGTTCCCACACGTATTCTTATTTGTGAGAGATCCTAGGCTCCAATTCGTTTGTCATCAGCTGAAGTGCGTAAGTACAGTCTGAATTCACTAGACGCCAACAGAATTCACTAGACGCCAACGATATTCACTGGACGCCAATGTAAACACCGGGTACACACAACTCTAGGGGTGGACCCGTTCCAGGGAGTCCTTCCCTGAACAAGCATGAGGGTGGAGGTGGGCTTTACTGCACACCCACCTGACGGACCATGCCCATACCGCTGCCAATATTCTAGCATGCATCAGAAAGATGCTGGCGAGCTACCAGTGTTTTAACCTAGTTCCTGTGCCTGTTCATGCAGGCCTTGTGTCCCTAGCTGGGATTGACCTCTGTCCTCGAATGAAGTGCCTGTTCATCCAGGCCTTGTGTTCCTACTGCTGTTTTAACTCCATTGCTGTGCCTGCCTGTTCATCCAGACTTTGTGTTCCCACACGTATTCTTATTTCTGAGAGATCCTCCAATTCCTTTGTCATCTGCTGAAGTGCGTAAGTACCGTCTGAATTCACTAGACGCCAACGGAATTCACTAGACGCCAACGATATTCACTGGACGCCAATGTAAACACCGGGTACACACAACTCTAGGGGTGGACCCTTTCCAGGGAGTACTTCCCTGCACAAAGGAAAGGGAACTCTCTCCTGGGCCAATTGATAAGAAAACCACAATTCTGCAGCCAAAAATAGGCTGGAAATCCTTCCCCCATTGACTTTAATGGGCGACATATGTACATATACCCAACTCATTAGATTTTTTTTATGTCCATATTGGCCGCAAGTGGGACCCACTTTCGGACATAAGAAATATGAACATAAAATTTTGCTCTGCACATCCCTAGTAAGCACAGAGGATTTTTAGTTGCTAAAAGTGTAGAGAGCATAAGTGTGAAGGCAGTGGAGGGCAGCAGTAGAGAGCAGAAAGTCCGACCTGGTGACGTATTTAAGTGCTCATAGTGCCATGCTTGTCGGCGAAAACAATGGGTGTTGGAGCTCTAAGAATGGGGCAGTATTGCTTAAGGTACAAAGTCTGTGAGTACTACAAACTTCCCCTTTAAAAATTGCCCATAGGTACAAAGGATCTTACATGGTAACATAATTTCCTCGGAATGATGGTGTCTGATGATATCAAAGTAGCAAAACAGTTTTAGAAAACAGTGACCAAAACAAAAAGAATGCTGGGGTGGATAGAAAGCGGCAGAATTAGTACAAAAAATGATACTGCCTCTGGACGTATCATTGGGAAGGCCTCACCTAGAGAACTGTGTTCAGTTCTGAAGATCATAGCTCAGAAAAGATAAAGAAAGGCAACCAAAATGTTTCAGAGTATGCTCCAGAAGCCATATGGGATGAGACTGAAGGACCAAAATGTGTATACTCTAGAAGAGAGAATATAATAGAGACATTTGAATACCTGAAATGTATTATTAAAGCGCAGGAAGCAAATCTTTTTCAAAAGAAAGGAAGTTGTAGAATTAGGGGCCATGATGTAAAAGTCCAAGGGGGTAGACTTGAGAACAATATCAGGAAATGTAAGGGTGCTGGATGCATGGAAAGCTCTCCCAGAGGTAGTGGTGCAGACAAAGGAATTTAAAAAAATCAAACAAACCATGGGTTAAAAAACAGAGGATCCCTGGAGGCAAAAGAACGGTATTGAAGCACTGAGGTAACCTGAACAAAGCGGCAAGAATGCCACATCTCAGTGCTGGTAGATCCACACATATAAGTTTACCCGCATATCAGGCAGGCAAAATTCTGTACATATGGAAAATTACCTTCCATATGTACAGAATTCTGGGTTCCATATTAAGGGGCGGATTTTCAGAGCCCTGCTCGCCTAAATCCGCCCAAAACCGGGCGGATTTAGGCGAGCAGGGCCCTGTGCGCCGGTAAGCCTATTTTACATAGGCCTACCGGCGCGCGCAGAGCCCCGGGACTCGCGTAAGTCCCGGGGTTCTCCGAGGGGGGCGTGTCGGGGGCGGTCTCGGCCGTCGCGGCGTTTTCGGGGCGTGTCAGCAGCGTTTTGGGGGCGGGTACGAGGGGCGTGGCTATGGCCCGGGGTGGTCCGGGGGCGTGGCTGCGCCCTCCGTACCCGCCCCTAGGTTGCGGCCCGGCGCGCAGGAGGCCCGCTGGCGCGCGGGGATTTACGCTTCCCTCCGGGAGGCGTAAATCCCCCAACAAAGGTAAGGGGGGGTATAGACAGGGCCGGGCGGGTGGGTTAGGTAGAGGAAGGGAGGGGAAGGTGAGGGGAGGGTGTTAGAGGATTCCCTCCGAGGCCGCTCCAATTTCGGAGCGGCCTCGGAGGGAACGGGGGTAGGCTGCGCGGCTCGGCGCGCGCCGGCTATACAAAATCGATAGCCTTGCGCGCGCCGATCCAGGTTTTTTAGTAGATACGTGCGGCTCCGCGCATATCTATTAAAATCCAGCGTACTTTTGTTTGCGCCTGGAGCGCAAACAAAAGTAGGCCTATTCGCGCTCCTTTTAAAATCCGCCCCTTAGAATTTCCATTCATAGAAGTGATCTTGGTGTTCTTGTATTGAAATCAAGAGTCCAACATGAGGCAGCAGCCAAAAAATTTCATAGAATGTTCATAATTATTTGGAAAGAAAATTGAGAATAAAACTGCAAATACTATAATGCCTCTATATAAATCTATGGTGCATCCCCCACCTTGAGTACTGTGAACAACTATAGGCACTGTGTCTTCAAATATATATACCAGAAATAGAAATAGTAAAGAGAAGGGCAATAACGGGGATGGAATGGTTCCATTGTGAAGGACATTTTACCAGGTTAGAGCACTTTGCTGGTTTATTTCTTTATTTAGTCAATCTTGAGTCCATGCCTTAGCATTGGAAAACCCCCAAGGCAAGTCTCAAAATAAAATGAGAACCGAGAGGGGATAGGATAAGATAAAGGCTTATAAAAACCACGAGTATTAATGTAACAAGTTAACAGGGAATCATTATTTACCCTGCCAAATAATACTAGCATTAAGGGATACTCCATGAAACAAACAAACAGCAGATTTAAAACTGATATAAGAAAGTATTTTTTCAGTCATTGCTCAAGCTGTGGAATTTGTTGCAGGAGAATGTGATAAAGGCTAGAGGTGTACCTGGATTTAAAAGAGCTATGGGCAGGCCCATTAGCAATTATTAGCCAGAGATCGTCACTTCATACCTCTGGAAGTGAGTGCCATGTTATGGACCTCTGCTCTAGGATCTGCGGGGTACTTCCAACTGACCCGATGATATGGCTGCTGTCAGAAATAGGAGGCTGTGCTTGATTCACTATTGGTTTGACCCAGTATAATATATCTTGTGTTCCGATGTAGGAAACAGCGTAAAGGAATAAGAGGTCCACATTCAAAAGATGTATGTAGGTAACATTTGCTTTTACTTGCATAAATCTGGCCCTTTAACTATATCCTACCTTTGGACACATACAATTTTTTTTAAGGACAAAGTTAATGGACAAAAAGGGGGCATGGCAAGCACAGGCTAACATATTTAGCTGGATAGCACCAAATTAGGTACTGCCCTCATAGATTTGTGCTAGCAAGTCATGCATACAAGTAGCAGGCTTAATGTTATCCAGATAACTTTACCCAGATATATAATGGAATACTTATTGGGATAGGTTTCATAGAATATCCATATAAAGTTTTTCGAATATCTTACCTGCTGAACAGGTTTTTTTTTAATATGGACCTCTAACAGGCCGATGCAATACACTGTGCTCAGCCTAGCACACAGCTTGCCGCGGGGTTGGACGTGCATTTTGGATGTGCTACAATAACTTCCCATGCAACAATGGGATTAGCATGTATAAAGCACGCGTCTAAACCAGCTCATAGCCAATAGCACTCATCACATGTAAATGCCATGTAGATGAGGCTATTATCTATTACTCCTGATAAATCACTGTGTGCCCGACACGCATGTTTTAACATGAAAAACTTAAAGCCAGCCCGATACTGATGTTAAGTCTTCACGCACTCCAAGCCACCACAAAAAAGCCAAAAATACTGCTTCTCTGTGATTCCTCCTACTTAGTATTGTCCTAATACCAAGTAGGAGGAATCACAGGAAGCAGCATGAAAAAAAAAAGTCTTGATGACACTCAGTTTACGAGTGTCCATTTTCTTAACACTTGGCTGTGCATGGGTTAGGAAAACATTTGTTAATTGAGTATCCATTTCCTAACTGGTGCAAAGCCACATTCTTAGGGTGCCCGATGCCATGGATGCACTAGGGATGCAGAATTTATTCCTAGCATGTCCTTTTTAGCCCAGCAGCTCATTTGCATACTGCGTCGGGTGCTCAGGAAAGGGGGATGTGCGCATTCTTGGCATTGCATCGGCCTGTAAGTGATTTACTCGGGCTGTCAATTAATCTGTAACAGCCAGCGATAGGAGCTGCCTCCTAGATTACAAGGTGAAAGTTGTAGTGGCCATGAGCACATGTGAAAGTAGATCTTGAAGAGGCAAGACACAACTAACAGTCTACGGAATCTTAAGAGCTCCTGCATTTCAGATATATCTTAAGGGTTCTGTTTTAATAACTGTGTAAGTGAATCCACTGATCGAGGACTCTTTCATACACCATTTTTTATCTTCTCTTTAGGTAACTGTTTCAGTTCAACAAAGGTGTCTTGTCCATAGACGTTTCCCAGCTGCACCTCAGACCAGAGCAAGGAGCACCAGCAGTCCATGCCGCTGTCTGGCATCTATGGATCCTGCAGCAGCTCACGCCTCCGCCAATGACATGCAGCAAGCAGCCGGCTCGAGAGACAGTCTAGGTTGGAACCTGCAAGTAGGGCCAGGAAATCACCTGCGGGCCCTACATCCACGAAAATTTAACTATAGCGAAAACTGAAGCGCACCGTATTCTTTCTAGTGACAGTAAAGATTGAAAAATGCTGAGTGCTGCCTTCAGGCAGAGGATAAGTCTTTCTTTTGTGTATTTTTTTTTTCAGTTTTGGTCCATGTTAAAAAAACCATAATAATAATACAAATACACTTCCGATTATGTAGGACTGTATGACATGGACCAGGGCATCCATCACCTCTGCCGGGTTTTGTGACAGCACGTGCGCCTGCCGATACCTGACATCCGTCTCCTGGTTGATGGTGCTTACCTTAATCCTCACTGCTGTTCATCTTTCCAGCGTTGCTGCAGAGGTGGGGGGACTGGAAGACACGTGCAGGATGGTTTCAGAAAAACCCTCATCCGATGTAGAACGAAGTCACCCACAGGCGAAGTTGCAAAAAGATAGAAATCATCTTCACATAAAAGCAGGGTACCGCAGCTTTTTATAAGAAAAAAAAAGAAAAAAGAAAACATTTAAATACAGTATAAAAGCTAAGGCTTAGCAGGATAGCTTTCACTAGCATCTTTGAGAATAGAATTTGGTGAATTCAAAATAAAATTTATGTAGAGTATTTTTTCATTCTTACTGCTGTACAAAAGAAGCTTTTTCCTCAGCAAAAAAAAAAATAGTACCTATTAAAGTCTGCCTGTATGAGAAGTGGAAGTTTGCCTGAAATACATTGTAAAAACATATAATGAATCAGGGATGAGTTCTAGAAAGCTCTCGAGCACCCGCACTCTCCAGACTTTCAGAGGAGCGCTCCCTGGGTTTTCTGAAGCTGCCTACTTTTGAAGGGTTTACTCTTGACCAGCAGTGTTGACATTTTCGATTGGTTAATTCGCAGAGACCCTGAGAAATAAGGACACTGCTCTGCCGTTCCGAATGAGGCTCTGCTTATGGTCTTTTCTTTCCATTCCCTTTTCTTTCTTTATTCCCCCCCTCCCCCCCTCTTTCGTTCACCCACCATCTCTGCCAATATAAAAGGAAACGAGGAGGCAAAAGCAGGCACAGCCAAGCGTGAGCGGAGCCAGGGGGAGAAGCCATGAAAGAGATGCCATTGTTGTTTTAGAAATGGAGTTTCAGCCTACTGAAGATTTAAATGTTCACAAAAGTCAGCAACTATTTAATGTACATAAAGAATTTGGTGTTCTGAAATGCCTGCCAGAGGAGAACAAAATCTCAGTTTTTGTGTGATGTGGGGGGAGGGGGGAGGGAAGGGAGTCATCGATTGCATTTTCTGAACGAAACGATTGGCAGCGTCTAACATGGGAATTCCTGTGATGAGGATGCTGTGGATTGCTGTCTACGAAGGCCCAGCTATGATCCTGAGGCATTCCTGGCTCCTGTTCCTAGTGTGAGGTGATCCCGAAACCTTTTTTCCCCAACTACAGAACCAGGCTACTTTTCATTCTTGGCTTGGAAATGCAATTTAAAGCAGTGCACCTATTAAAAGGATAAAATGTTTAGCCTGATCAAACATGTATTTATACAGTCTGTTAGTCTCGTCAAACAATGCATTGGCTTGAAGAGTGATCTACCTCAGTGAGCAGCTGCTGAATGAAAAGGTTATGTGGTCTATTTAAATGCCATCATTCGGTTCACTGTAGAAAGAATCAGCCAAAAATGCAAATGACAGCTTACATTTGAGGAGTGATGGAAAATGTAGTAGCCCATCTAATAATTCTGGTCTGTATTCGGTAATCTGTGTACATAATTCGAAGACTAAATAAGAAAAAGCTTTCCACAATAGATTTTATATTTAAGACCAGACAGGTTCAGCACACAATTGGTCCTACAGGTGACGGATGTTTTAGTTGTCGTCAGTTGTCAGTGAAATTGCTTCCGTTTCAATGCTGTTTTAGGCATTCGATCAGATGATTGAATTTGCTAACATTTGGAAAACAAGTATTTTAGTCTTCTCAAGTTTATATCATCCTGCTTCTGAGACTCATATAGACTTTGTAACTTCTTTGTTCCAATTCCCATTACAGACAAGACTTAGAATTATATTGGAATCTAGATATGACCCAAACACAGGGCTTGTGTGATTGTCATAAAGATCAAGGACTGAAACGTAGTTGTGGGCCAATATCTATTGAAACAATGCGATAGAAATGGGGGAAGATGACTAAACTAACCTTAAACGTAGAATTACAATACAGTACTAGGAGTGTGCAAACTTTTTTTTAAGAGGTTCATGAACCAAAATGACACACCCACCAAAAAATACATGGGTTCCCCTTGGATCAGTGTGATGAATGTTTTTTAAAGACAGGGACCCATTGCTAACAAAATCTGCAGGGGCTCTTCAGAAATTTAGCCTGGTTCGGAAAAGGATCTGACCCAGATTTCCTCTGATCCATCTCAGATTTCTGCTGAACCATAATTGCGATCTGTATGAAGTCTGTGAGGAAAACATTTGCAACCCACGTAGAATGGTTGATAGGCGGGAAATAAATAGTTTAAATAAATGAATAAGATTCAGTGTACTATCAAGTCAAGACACATCATAGACCAGCTAAATAGGGGCTTCAGGACATGCATTTACTACAGAAAACATGGATAAAATCACAAAAAAAGCACAGAGATGGTACCGCTGACACCTTTTTTCCCCTTGCAGGCATGCTCCAGCCAGCCCCTTAGTTTAAACTGTGAAGAGCCCGGAAATTTGTGGGAGCTGCTGGCTCTGCACAATTTAAGCTGTGGACAATGACGGGTGGAAGGAGGGGGAGGGGGGAGCGTCAGGATTCTCCCACACACCTTAGAATGAACGTTGGTTGGGAGCTGGCAATGGTGGAGAAAGGTCTACTGATTCCTGCTTTTAATTTCCAACGGGAAGGAACACTAGCAAAGTGAACATTTCACCTCATTCTCTAGTATTTTGGCAAAGTCATTAGTAGCTTAAAATAATTACATGATATATTGAGATAACAGATTCCTCCAAGTTCATATGTCACTTTCTTCATACCAGTAGTTTATGACCGTCAGCTCTCTTTAACGGTTAACTTGCCAGTCGATAATTTTTCAGATTTCAGCATATTGATAGCATGGGACAAGTGTTCAAATTATAAGCTGAAGAGACATAATAGGAGTTTCTTATAAGGGTATAACTAGGGCTTCTGATGTTAAGTATTAACCGATAAACCTTGATAAAACACCCCCAGCATGAAAAAATAGAATAGGTATTTATTGGATAAACACCACTTCCCCTAATACTCCCTTTCCCCCACCCCCCCCTCCCGCCTACCCTGCCTCCTTCTGCTTTGTTTTTGTGCCTTTTCCATGCTGACGACTCCTTAGCTGCACAAATGTATGTATTCAATTCAACAAGAAAAGGTGCCCAAGTTTGTTTATTTATTTATGCAATTTAATACATGCACTGTGAAAACACTGATCTGTGATACCCACAGAGATCCCCTAAGTAGCTGGAAAGTAAACCCCCAACTTTACAAAACACCAAAAATCAGAAGCCCTAAATATAACCTAGACAAGAGACCAGACCAGTGTTCGAAAGAGCCTTGCACACAGACTAAGGAGCTGCTTCACATGTGCACCTCAAGAATCCTTGCACTAGATTGAATGGTGATGTTCATTACAATCTTTATGCCAATGCCATGAAGAAATTAACTTTTAAATATTGACTGGTATTGTTTATTTGTGAGCTTTGTTAAGGGGCACCTGAGTATTCTTTGAGATCCACAGAGGTTTGTGATGGTTGAACTGTTAAATCAAAAGCATCCAGACCCACATATTTTGTCAACCCTCTGATCAGACATTTCAGATGTGGTCGCTGCTCAGAGGACAGTCGATCATGGAAAAATTCTACAATCATTAATCTTTTGATTAATAATATTTATTCACTGAATTATTTTAACAATTGTAGCTCAGTGGCTCTCGTATATATAGCACTTTACCCTTGCTTATCACAAGATGTTCTGAGGTCCACATTCAAAAGATTTATTTGGATAAACTGTTTTTTAGCTACATAGATCTTGCCCTTTAGATGTTTTAATTTAATGTAATTTATAACCCACTCAGCAACACTGAAACATTACCAAAACTATAGTCATAGCTAATAAGGCATGGATCACTCAAATCTAACATCTAATTATTAGGAGCAGGAGAAGCCTGCCCACATAAATAGCACAAACAGTTGAACATAATGAGATCAAAAAACATAATAAAAGACAATTATCATAAATAAACTGCAACCAGAGCAATTACAATAAAAGTCAACTTTAAAAATTCACATAGTCGACATAGCAACAACAATTAGACCAATTTACTTAAACTCAAGGTGAACCTAATTAAAAATTCTCTGAAAGAGCCAAGTTTTTACAGCTTTTCAGAAAGATAAAGCATTCTCAATGACTCGAGCTTTGAGTGGCAGTTTATTCCAATGTGGAATCTACATAATTAATGTATATTTTCTGGTTGTAACCAAATGAGCCACCTAAAGTAGATTTGCTTAAGATGAAAGTAATTAATTTTATGGATAATAAGAAAAAAAAAAGTCTGTTTTTAAGGTAGATTTGCCCCTTATCAACATTTAAACACTAAACAATGAATTTTAAAATCAATATGGGCAGCCACTTGAAACTAATGTAACTGGTACAATAGTGGAGTTTCACTATTCCTATATTATGAACACTGCCCGCGGGTCCGCCCGCGAGCAGGCTCCACTCACCTTGCTGCTGCTTGCTGCCCGATGCGGCATGGAGCCGCTGAAGTTGGGCCTTCCCGCGGGGCCAGAGCCTCGGACTGTCTTGCCTCCATCGCGGCACGGAGCCGCTGAAGTCGGGCCTTCACTGCGGCTGGAGCCGTGGACTTTCCTACGCTGTCTGCCTCTTCTTCGCGGCTGGATCCACCACCGACATCCCTGCCATCTTCTCGGCCGGAGGCCGCAAACCTCAGTCTGGATTGGCGGCTGGAGCCACCCCTGGGGCCTCCTGCAGCGGCTGGAGCTGCTGCCATCTTCGGGGCCTGCCTTCAGGTCCAGCCCTGCTCCTGCGTTGAGGAAGTCGGTGCAGGACCACTGTCTACGGTCCTGCACAGCCAGCTTCCTACCTCCTAAACACGCGGCCGCACCTCTCTTCTACATTTAAAGGGCCCATGGCCGGATATGCCCTGGGCCCCACTTAGTGACTATTTCCTGTTGCAGCCCTATAAAAGGGCTGGTTTTGCAATTGCTCTTCACCTTGCATCGGAGTGTCTTCAGTCCTGGAGGCTCCTGCCTGCCAGAGCTCCATCAGGTCTTCTGACTTCTTCGTGGAGCTCCTCATCTCGTCCCATCTCATCTAGTCATCTCGTCATGCCATGTCTTCATTGCCTGAGGTCCCCGTCCAGGTGTCCTGGGGTTTCATCTCCTGATGTCTCGCTTCCTGGTATTCTAGCCCTCCTTGGTGTTCGTTCTTGCTCCAGAGCCTTCTGTTCTGCCAGCCACGGATCTCCGGGTGATGCAGCTTCATCATGGGAGATGCCGGCAGTGGACTGGTGTCCTGTGCTCCTGAGCCATCTTGTCCTGCCAGCCTTTGTGGTGCTTCGGATGATATCTGGCTCCGTCGTCACAGATCTGCCTCGGCTGGATTCTTCCCTGTGCTTGTCCCGCTCTCCTCGTGGTCCGTGACCAGCCTCCTTGGGCTGTGTAGGGTGCGTAGTGGGACAGGGTGGTCCGCGACCAGCCCATTGGGTCCACCCGTGAAGGTGGGCTGAGTAGGGCACCCTGAGAGACAGTGCCAATGTCTACCTGCCCAGCTTTTCATCTCGTCTGGACTTCATCAAGTTCCTCATCTTGCCTCTGATGCCATTGCATCAGCCCTGGTGTCATGTCTTCAACAGCCCTGGTGTCATGTCTTCAACAGCCTTGGTGTCATGTCTTCAATAGCCTTGGTGTCATGGCTTCACTTCAAACCTCGTCTGTGATGTTGTCGCATCAACCTTGGTGTCATGTCTTCGTGTCAAGGTCTCTGTCTGCCCTCATCCTCAGGCCGGCCTGGTGCTCCATGCCGATCCAAGCAGCAGGTCCGAAAGGGCTAGGAACGGTTGGAGGACCGTTCACCTACCAACATCATCTTGTTTTTGGTGCTCGGAGCTTGCAGGCCCGGCAGAGGGTAAGACCGTGTCTCTGCCATTCTGGGACACGTCGCCAACCCTCGGTTCAGTCCTGGATCCGTCTGGGGTCGGGCTGAGGCCCAAGGGCACACAAAACACCCCTTCTCAACAGAATGCAAGGCCTTTCGAGGACGGCTACACAACACCCTATATCCAGTACCCATAATTATGTGGGCAGCTGAATTTTGCATTTATAATTAACTGGTGTACATAATATTCTGTACTTAGGGCCAGGGACACAAGAACACTTAGACTCAGTAAAAGGTATAAAGTAAAATTTATTTGGCATTATAAGTGTTCTTGGGAGATGCTGGATACTGGGTGCCCTTTGTCTTTCAAAACTGACCAGCATCTCATTGAATACAGGAAGTGACCCTTCTTTTATAGTTAAACATACAGTACTGTCGAAGTTTCTAGAATTACGTGACTGCCCAAAGACTCATCTACAGAGTCACATCATGCTGTTGTCATGACAACCTATCCCTGAACTGCCCTGACAAGTTTTCCCAGGTGTAGCTCATTTGCCCTCACTCTCCAGATAATCCTTTTGTCCTGTTAATGATCTTGTCCAGTGAGGTTTCAACAGAATAGTGCCTGAAGCTCCCGCCGTTGGTTTCTCCCTGTGACCCATTGAATAGGCTCACCTCCTTTGGTGCCAGCTGGTCTACCTGCTCAGAGACGTTCTGCAAGTCATGCTCAGAAAGTCACTCAGAGTTCATTCAGCTCTGACAGGCCACAGAACAGCAGAGGCGTCTGGGTATTTTCCTTCTCAATATTGGGTGTCTGATCAGACATACTCTTCACTGGGTAAATATTTCAAGGATAAACCAATAAAAAAAATCCATTGCAGTAATCGATTCTAGTCATTACTAAACCTAACATAACTTTGAAGGGGGTCCTTGATGAAAAAACTTGAGATGTAGAAAGCAAGATGTACAAACTAGATATCAATTATAACCCCAAAGTTCCTCACTTCTTCGCAAACTCCAAGAAATAACCACACTGTTGGACATCATATCCTTATGATCTCAGTTTTTGTAGAATTAAGTTTTAATATATTATATGTCAACCACATTTGAATAGCCAAAAGACTAGCTGATAAGCTAGATAATGCTGCAAAGAGATCTTTACACAATCAAACATACAACTGTAGATCATCAGCATAAAATATTTAGCTGAAGATCTAAAGGAGCTTTCCTAAGGGAAATAGATACATTTTAAAAAGAAGTGATGAGGTATTCCACGTGTAAGAGGATATACATTAGAGCAGACATCACCCATAGTGAGATATAGATTAGTCCACCTCAAAAGGAAGGAGAATCACATCAAAATGGTCCTCTTACTGCCTGAAATTTGAGACACTTGACCAATAACATACAGTAATCTAAAGTTTCAAATGCAGAAAAATATTCAAGCAGCAAAAATAAAATGCTGCTGCCTAACCCATTTTCAAGCAAATATCATCAGCCAAGGCCTTTAATGTAGTCTCTGTCTTGTAAACAGAGCAGGAATATATTTAGTCTTCTGCCACCCAGAGGCATTAATTTAGTACTGCCCTCCCTCCGCCAAGCAAATCTTTCAGAATTGCATAGAGACAGTGCTGCCTCCCAGACCTTGGCTCCATCGGTGATCCTCAAAGGGAAGGAAGCATCGAGACTAAGCTCCTAGGTCCCACCCCTCCGGGGTTCCTTGTGAGAGGCAAAGCCTCTGAGCATAGCCTTAGTCCCCACGTTAACTTCCCTAAGAGGATCGCCACTGGAGTGGTCTGGGAAGAGGGGCAGCAGTGATGAAGGCCAATGTTCCCTCAAATTTTTGAAAGACTGAATGAGCAGAAAGTTTTGTGTGTGCAATTTATTATAAGCAAGGTTCAAATATATGCACTATGAGCCAGTATAATGCAAATAATATCAGTATTTCCATTTCATGTGCTGCGCGCTATGTTTTGCTGTGTACGTGGGGTTCACAACCTCCCTGTGCATGCACATGCACACGATTAGAAGGAGGAATAGTTGTGGTGGCAGCAGCATGTGGTGAGGGGATAGGGAATTTGTCCCCTCCCCTCCCAATTTTGACACCCAAAGCAGGCTTAGTAGGCCTGTGAATAAATATAGAACTAGACGAGAGCAGAAACCTGATTGGTAAGGATTCCACAGCCCACCATCCTATAAAAATTCCAGTAACTGATTAACAGCAGCCATTTCAATAATTTTAAAGAGGGATGGTATATTAGCCACAGGCTTGAATTCCTTAAGGTCACTATTTTCTAAACTGAGTTTCCTCAGCAGTGGGCGAATGGCTGAAGCTTTTAGAGCTGTGGAATAATACCTTCCCCCAATGAAATATTGACAATAATTGTAATAGCTTTACTCAAGACAGATCTTGCACCTTTAATAAGCCACAGTCAGAGAGGAAGTAGGAGCTTGCAAAGAATCTAAAAGACATTCATCCCAAACCAATCTTTCTTGATCAAAATATGACTGCAGCCAAAACTCATCAATGTGGAGCTGCTGTCCTTTCCTGAAATTAATTCCAGTCTAATTATTGATTTTCTCAACAAAAAGTTATTAAATTCCTCAATGAAATACATAGGCAAATTATAAAAATTCAATAAGGCCTTCGTTGTACAGAATAACTGTCTAAGCTTATTAACACAATGTTCATGTGGTCAAAGCTGGCCAGGCAAAAAGGGAGGATGGGAAACAAAAATATTAAGCTGGGTGCGACCATATTGAGCAAGTCAGTCTGCACAATAGCTGTCCTAAAGTTATCTGGGTAATGTTACTAACTGGATGTTCAACGGGAGTCTTACCCGGATGAGTTCTGTGGCATATCGGGGTAGAGTTCTCCAGGTAGCTTTACACGGATAACTTCCCTGCTCATCGGCTTTACTGAATACGGACCTTTCTGTTCCCTATGGACCCTGCATCATGGAACACAGGAGCTGAAGCAGGAACAAAGTCCTCACAGCTCCTGCAGCGGACAATTTTATTACCTCTCAGCACCGATGTACTGAGTCCTGGCTCATGTTTGCTATTGAAATTAAAGGATAAGTCCTCACAATGATCACCTTGATACTAGATTGAAATAAGATGAACTACAGATTTCTGACTTAAGAAAAACACTCTCCAAATGTTCAAACTGTGAGCTTGACTATTTAGTGTTTTTTTCTGATTGGTTTAATCTTTCCAGAGGTCGTGTGACAGCATTTTATACGCAGTCTGTGTGATTTTAAAAACTGCCTCTAATATGAATCGAACTACCATGTATTCTATATAGTTATAGGTGGCCCTTGACATGCCTTACATACAAGCAATGCCAGTCAATATGTAAAAGTCAAGTGGAATATCTATGACCCACTGGCCTGCAAGCACATTTTTAAAGGGAAGCTATCCACTGAGTTTCTCTTTTAAAATGTTGAGGCTGGTTGGTCCAGTCACGACTTTCATACCTGTGGATATCTCACTGGCTTTATAGCAGGTGCAAATCTGACGTTGAAAAGCAGGCACAAGGATTTTCAAAATGACCCTGCTTTCCCTTTCCCTTTGCAGGGTTTTTGGATCTGGATGTGGGAGATGGGAAAGCCAACTTGCCTTTGTTCTCTCATTTTCTTTATTTTTTTTCTGATTATGCACAAAACAAATCTTTTTTTTTTTCAGTCCCTTAAATCATGCATTTAATATCTACTATGGAAATTATAGCTAGAAATTAAATTACACATGCAGCAAATGAGTTTTGTTTAAGCTACTCACATGAATTAAATCTAATGAGGCAAATATTCAAAGCCATGTAGCCGGTTAATTCACAAGTTATCTAGCTAAATATCCACCATACTCATCTGCTTAACTTTTAGCCAGATAAGCTATTATCTAGCTAGAAAGTAGGCGGATAAGTAATAGGTATTTTGGGGAATTTGGGGCAGGGACCAGTTAGCCGCATAACTTATCTGTTATTAGGAGCTAGCCAAACAAGTTTTTCGGCTAACTCTAGCTATGCCATGCAGCAGGTCTAAATGTGTCCGACCTTGTGTGGTTGATAACTTTAGACATAACACGCTATATTCAACATAATAGAGCTGGTTAAGTGGCCATGCTGAGTTTAAAAAAAAAAAAACATTCTCACAAGCCTAGCAGCCCAAATCACAAATCCCCCACCACTCAATCTGCTGGGTCGAGCCTTCCCACTCAAAAACCTTCTGAGAGCCTTTTTAAGACTAAAACTGCTTGGGGTCCAGAACCAGCCTCTTCCCTTCCCCCCGTTCCCCAGTTCTGCATAATTTGGCACCAATCAGCCATCCTCTGCCTCCCTCCCTTCCCTCCAAACCTAACACTCCCAGCCTCCTAGTATTTTTTTTAAATCTCTGTCTTCTGCCAGGGTTGCAATACTCTGCTACTGTGATTCAAGCCGGCACTTTCTTCATTCCTATGATAGCGTAAGCCACCAGCAGATGAAAGAGATTTCTAAAGGAACGAGGTGGATGGGAGAGCTGAGGCTGGGGCGTTAGGGCAGAGGGAGAGGGAGAGGGAGGCAGAAAGGAGCTCATTGATGGCAAATTATTCAGGAGTGGGCGGAGGGAGGCTGGTCCCAGACACTAAGCAGTTTTGGTGTTAAAAAGGCTCTCAGTTGGGTTTGTAGGGGGCGTGAGAAGGCCGGGCAAGGCTTGTGGTTTGCAGATGAGTTAGGAATCTGTAATTCGGGCTGCTAGGCCCTTAAGGAGGATTTTTTTTTTTAAACTCAGCTTTGTCACTTATCTGGCGATATTCTTCTGAATGTAGCCTGGTCAGTATAAAGTTATCCAGCCATGCAAGGCTTGATACATTTTAACCTAATTGGCAATACTGAAAACATAGCTGGTTAGTCAGATAACTTTAAATGCTGAATATCCAGGATAATTTATCCAGCTATGTCTTTTTGAATATTGACCATTTTGCATGTTTATGAATACTGGCCTCAGTGTTATTCCAGTATAAACATGAACAATGGGCCAGTGCATTTTCTAAGTCATTCACAGCACAATCAGTGATGTCTAGTAATCAATGTAAGACTCCAGCATTCAGTTCATGAGATGGATATCTTTGAGTCTTAAGGACCTAAATATATATAATCTAGAAGAGAGAAAATAGAGGAGGAATATGAGAAAGATATTCAAATGCCTTGCATGCAGGATGTTTAACTCATTCCAATGCTCTTTGAAACCCCTGAAAATTCGGTTCCCTCTCCTGTCCTTCACCCTCTCCTAGTCACCTCTCCCTCAATGTGTTCCTCTCCTCTACTGTCTTCCTGGGGCTCCTGTGCCTCTCTTCCTCCACATCTCCTCTTACCTCATTCATCCTCCAAGTTCTCTGGCCTTTCTCTTTCCTAGCCAATCACCCAGTACTAATAGTGCACCGTTTCGCCTTCTCCTAACTTCTCCATTTGCGCCTCTTTCTTATGGCCCACACACATCCTAACTCGCACAACCATTTTTATCCACATATATACTGATACCCTGCATTCCTGCCATCCTCATGCGCACACCCCCTCTGGCTATTCAAACTAGGACAATTAGAGACTATATAGGGACAAACCCAGATCTTCACAGCACACTCTCAAAAGTCGGAACAGAAAAATCAAAGGGTCACACAGGATACATATTCTGAAACAAATGAAGACCCTGAACATCATTTTCCAAAAACATTGTAAGCAAACCTTCCAAACATTAGCCCAGATGCTGTTCTCCTATTTGCTCCTCTCAGCACTGACCCTGAGGCACCTGCAAAGTTGCTTTTTACCTTCTTCCTGCCAAGGGTGGGGACCAGGAAGTAGGAGGAGTTGGTTCCGCACTCCTGCACAAAGCTGCATGCACTGGTTACGCTGCCACCTCGACAGAGCTCCACGGGTGTTTACATCCTACTGCACAGCTTTTGCCATAAATGTGCAATAAGCTGAGCCCAGTTTTAGTGAATCACAAGTAAACACAGATTTTTATGCTAATGCAGGTCTCCTGCATAAAAAAAATAAATGTTATGTGGGGACTTGCGCAGCCTTAACAAATTGTCCCCTAATTCAACATTTATCACAGCAACTTTGCTATATCTCAGGAAGTATGTAATTAATGCATATTACTGCAGGGTGATTTTTATTTTTACTTTAAAGCATCATATTTTTCCTTAGATCACCTGATTAGGTTTCATAATGTAACGCATTATCATGCTATTCAGATTGACCAGGTTACTTGTCTATAATGTTCATGTAGTAGATCTTGATATGTCTATGCTAAACAGGTTTGGCTGCTTTCCATGCATCTTTATTTCCTTTCATAAATATTTTCAGTTTCCAGGAGTATCTACAGCCCCTTTTAAAAGATTGTTTAAAGGCCAGAACAAAAGCACTTCAAGCTCCATCTCGTGGTATCATTTGTCAAAAGCAACAAACCGAATGGTAGTGAATACAGTTGGTAATTGTCAAGGCACTTTGCTTGCAACCAAGGCAGATTTTATTGTAAATGAGGATGTTTTTCACTACCACCAATGTAAGATTGTAACAATGTAATTTTGCTGTTTTGCTGTGTTGGCTGCAACTGTTTTTGTTCTGTTTTTAAAAAATCAATAAAGTTTAAATTAAAAAAAAATATCCTGGCAAACCAAATGCATATGCTGTTCAGCAGCAGCAGAGCCAGAAGCGTAATAACACAAGCATCAGCTTTATTTAAAACAAAATGTAAAACTCAATGGCACTGCACTCCCATGGAAGATTAAAGAACTCTGATACCTAGCATTTCATAGTGTTGTCACATTCTCAGGAGGGCAGACGTCACTGTTAGATTACAGGTTATATAGACCAATATTCAAAGAAGTGACATTTCATTTCAGATCATCGCTCTGCATTACTGTATTTCAATTTGTAATGTAGTCTGCGTCATTTCTCAATTACAAACCAAACTCTACCATCAAGTTAACTACAATATTAACATCAATGAGCGCTCTCTGTGATTGCTTAAATATATTATATAAATTATTCTGCCATACATATCATTTAATTCTGCAAAACTGAATGACGCCAACAAGGCTGAACTTTAAAATTCATGTCAGGAAATCATTACAGAAAGGAGACGCAGGTCAGAATTAATTCACAAAAAGGGTGAAAAGTTCAATTGCTTATTAAATCACTAAATTTAATACAGGCATGAGACCCTGGTTCCAGTACTCATTCCAAAAATGTACGGCTAAATCATAATCCCTCAAATTCCTTGTTATGAATTTTGGGAAAAATGCCTCAGACAGTAGACATCTGTTAGAGGGTTGGTTTTTTTTACATAATAAGTTATTATCCTTCCTGTAAATAAGTGTTTAACTTAAATATACTCTTTAATAATGTTTGGTTAGTTGTTTTTTTCTGCTCCCCATTCCTTGACTACATAGTTTAACATGAATGTTTTCTGAATAATTCCTGATTTAATGTGGTGATGTGGTCCTTCAGGCACCTCCCTGGGGCCCTTTCAAACTGACACGCCTGCTCTCTGAAGGTTCTATAGGTTCTCCCTTGCACCTGCTTGAGGCCCATTGGAGGTACCTCTCTGAGGCCATCTTGGCATCTCACTTCCATCTTCTGCCTGCCTACTATTCCATCACACATGTCTTGCTAAAGACTCCTCCAATAGTTTCTTTCTGGGCCCTGTCTTTATCACTCCAGGGCCTTACCTCCAGCCCTTGATACCAGGTTTTCCAGTATTCTCCTGGCATCTTTCTGCCCCCCACCCCCCTTCTTCCCTGGAGCTCCAAGTTACTGCCCCCTCCTATATACTCTTTCCAGTCATCCACTTCTTGTTTCTTGAGGCTGCCCTACTATCCCTCTCAGGTTGTGTTTAGAGTTCAGTCCCTCCTCCTTCTTGGGCTCCACCCAGAGGCTCCATTTTTGTAGCCTGTTTGGCCTTTTCTTCGTTTGCCAAAAATGTGTTTATTCTTTTGTCTCTAGGTTGATACTGTCCCTCTGTCAGCTTTTAGCTGCCCCTCTGTACCCATTGATATGGGATCTATAGGCAGATCCCTCCACATAGCCCTCCTCTTTGAAAAAGCTCTCATGCCCATTCATTGGGAGCTTTAGCCCATCCTTGTGTAACAATTCAATATTTTTGTTTTATCTGGCCTGGTTGATGGCCATGCTGAAATTTTTATTTGTGTTATTATTTTACCTCTATATTCTGCTTTTCCCCAAAGCACTCAAAGCAGAGCCAGATATGTCCTAATTAATATCAATATAACATTTAAATAACAAGAAACATAATAGAAAACAAACTAAATAACAATAAATAATAACAATAACTGATCCAATCCATAATAAACAGGGTAATATATATCATTTAAATCCTGAAATAAAATTAATTAAAATAACAATCCAAATAAATAACTAGAAACAAATATAAATAAAATCTTAGAAAAATGCAGAATTTTTTTTTTCAAATTTTATAAAAATAATAAATCTAAAATTTGGTGAGCTTCTTTTGGAAAGTTGAGAGGAGATATAAAATAGGAGAAAAAAATTCCTTGGTAGTCACAAATGAAGGCACATGAAAACAGATTCAGACCCAGATCTAATTGAGCTGGAAGTTCAAAGTAGCGGAGGAAACTGCTGGGTTAAAAAATAATAGCCAATATTTTTATCAATGTTTAATTTCTCCATGGTTCTGCTGGGGTATGAGGTACCATGCTCATTATTCCTGGATTGCCCTCTTTTGTCTGAAGTAGCCACATCAGGAATTCATGGTCTACCACTAAAATAAGTGGCTCTCTGTGACCTTCTTGACCTTCTCAATAGTCAGATACTCTTTCTGATAATAGAGAAGTTGGCATTCAGCAGGCCAGTAAGTAATAACTTTATCAGGATATTCAACGGAACCTATCTGGATTGGTGTTTCACTCAGCATACCTGCACTGTTGCTTGAGTAAGTTTACAGTAGCTCATTTTCTGATTAACTTTAGCCAGGCAGTGCAGAATATCATTTAAAGTTTAGCCTGGCCCCAGGATTTACCCTCAGCACTACCGCTTCTTACCCAGCTAAATTTTGTGCAGAGAATGAGCTACTTCGATAAAATTTAGCCAGGAAAAGGGGGAAGTTTTGAAATCTCACTTTTCATCTGGCTGCCTCCCCACAAGTCCATGTAGCAATCTAGTTTTCCCTATCAGGCTCCCTTTCTATGGAATGCCTTGCCAGTTGAGGTCCTTTTGAAGAGGAAAATCATGGCATTTAGAAAGAGTGTCAAAACTTGGCTATTTAATTAGCTTTTAATAGCTTTTTATTTAATATTGTGTTATTGTATGTTCATTTATTTTGTTTTATGTATTGTACTGTCTTTTATGATTATTTAAAAATTATGTATGTGAATTTTATTGTACATCACTTTGATTTGTATTTAGAAAAGCGATTTACAAATCAATAAACTAAACTAAAAGTTACCCAGACAAAGCCTTTGAATATAAACCACAGAATAATTTTTCATAGTAGCAGCTTTCTACTGGATGCTCCTCCTCATCCTCTTTTTAAATCAAGTCTGCTCCTAGTACAATCTTCAATGTGTCTGGAGTATATAATATTTCACAAAATGTATGCTGTGGAAGACTGGTTCCCTAAAAAGCCAAGTGTCTATTCCCTTGAAGGCATTTTCACATTGAGAGAAGCCTTTTCAGCTGAGTTTAGGAAGGTTGCCATGCTGACGAAATGAGGAATACACTTCCTGTAATAGCTAGCCAATCCCAAATAGGACCTGACCTGCTTTTTAGTCTACTTTCTGAAGATCACTGTGTGTACTCTGTCCTCCACTAATAATTTTTCCATTTGGTGTCAAACAACCAAATTTTCATGACATGAATGGGGATCTAAAAGAATCATGAAAGGGATATTATAGAGGGATCTGTATATTCCATAAATATACACATGGGGCCCAATATTCAGCCAGTAGAAAGCCAAATAAGAAGGACTTATCTGGCCATCTAGAAGCTGCTACATAGATAAATCATTTATCTGGTTAATCTCTTAACTGAAGAGTTTTGTGGGTGGGCAGATCAGAGCAGTGTTACTCAGCCGGATAACTTATCCAGCTAAGTAGTGATATTGATACTTAGCCTAATAAGTTGTCCATCTAAGGGGGTTATTTTCCAAGCCACGTTATGGGCATTTTGCATGCAAAAAGCACCATAACACATAGTACAATGCTAATTTAGAAAAGGGGTGGGATTTCTGGCCAAGTGGGCTGGCTTCACAATTTGCAAAGCCATATCACACAATTTTAACATGGCAAATAACCACCTTTTTCATTAAGCTGTGTGACATGTCATTATCACACTTTGCAATGTTTTTGCACATAGCATTTTTGCGAGAGAGAGAGAGAACATTGTACTAATCTCATCTTTGGTTGAGTTTCCTCACTCCGAAGGACGTCAAATCTTCACAAGAGTGTACTGTTCTGTTCGTACGTCTCACTCTGAATGTCAAAGTGGCACCTAACCCCTACACTAATAGCTAAACCTCACCTCGAGTAACTAGGTGGGCCTCCTATAGAGGTATAAATACCTAACTACTATGAGGACATTATAGCTAGGTTCTCTCTCTTTCTCTCTCTCTGTCATGGCTGTAGGAAGGAATTACAACAACTGTGGCACTTACCACAAAGTGTGAAAAAGTTATTGCACTCTATGGTAATACCTATCTGAAACACTAAGATAGCACACTATCAGGCCGATACAGTAAGGACACATTAGAAAGAGTGCAGCAGTGGTTTCGCTGGCTTGAGCGCCCGTGCACTATGGGCATGCGTTTGTCCATCTTTGCCAGCAGGGGCCGCTGGAAGCTGCTTTCACCGCCGGCTGCCCCCGGGAGGCAGGGGAGCAACGGCACACGCCTCCGGAGGAGGGCAGAGAGGGCTGAAAGAGAGAAAAAGTAAGTTAATTTTGGTTATACTTATTCACAATTCTTTACATGTCGAGTCGCTTCAGGAGGAGGGGATTTTAGGTTTTTAGGTTTTCTTTTGGTTAAAGTTGCTTCGGGAGGAGGGGCGAGAGGACTGGGGTTGCCCCGGAGACCGGCACCCATGGACGCGGCCAGGGCAGGTGAGCGGGGGCTGGGGGAAAGTTTGCCGTCTACTCTTACCCCTGCCTCTAACGCAGGGGTAGGGGTAGGTGGCAAATTAGCAGGTTAAACGTGCAGCTAAACTGCAGGTTAAAAGGGCGATAGACGGAGCGCACGTTACTGAATGGGGGGGATAGCTAATCCGATCGTTAAACACTGTGGATCCATAAAGTCAAAACACTGTGGATCCATAAAGTCAAGAGGCTGCCAATGAAGAGTGGGTGACTCGCCAGAATGATGGCTACTGCCTGGAGTCAATACCTTTATTAAATAAACATACACAGGCTTACGGTGACTCCAACATCGCTCTAAGCTTCAACAGCAAGAGGAAATGTGGAAAAAAGGATTCACACTCACAAAGAGGGGAGTAGCTGGCTTGTTACGGCGGTTACTACCCCAAATCAAATAAGCCTGATACTTCACTTTCAATGCATATACAGCAAAGTTCTCTGATTCAACGGCAGGGGAGAAGAAAAACTGATACTTCACACATCCAGCAGAGCTCTCTGCTTCAACGGCAGGGGAGAAGAAAAGAGGGTTCGCACTCACAAAGCGGGGAGTAGCTGGCTTGTTACGGCGGTTACTACCCCAAACCAAATGTGCCTGATACTTCACTTTCGATGCACATCCAGCATGGCTCTCTGCTTCAACGGCATGGGAGAAGACTTATACATCACACATATCCAGCATAGCTCCCTGCTTCAACGGCAGGGGAGAAGAAAAACAACCAATAAGGGCTAATAACATAGTCTGGGTAAAACAAATAAGCATGGGTGCAGCTTGCTTATTGCGGCGGCTACTACCCCTAACGAATCAAGCTAGATATTTAACTTGGATGCAGCTCCATCACTGCTCTCTACATTAAAGGTGGGGGTGGAAGGGAAATAGAACCAAGAGCTAAGAGAAACAGATAAGTATGAGAGAAAATATGTGTGAAGCTTGCTGGGCAGACTAGATGGGCCATTTGGTCTTCTTCTGCCGTCATTTCTATGTTTCTATGTTTCTATATACATGCCGCGGGGGGAAAGGGTTACCTGTTGATTTAAAGAAGCGGTAAGGATGGGTTAAAAGGGATAGTGAATCGCGGGTTGGACTAACGCGGCCAAATTGTGAGTAGAAAGCGGGTTAGAAGCAGGGTAACTGCGGCCGCACTTTACTGTATCGGCCTGTTTGTGATTAAATAAGCTATTACCATAAAACATGCCCCTCTTCTTATTGCATGCGATAGTTTGATGAATCTAGCCCTAAGTTAGAGCTGCTCAATAACAGGTCTAAACTAAGATGGATATAACTTATCCAGCTAAGTTGCAATATATATGCAGATATTCAGCAGCATAGCTGAGCCACTGAATATCCTTGTAACTTAGCCGGCCAGGATTTGAATATTGACCTTATGCAGTTATGCTCCCAGACCCTAGTAACTTTTTTGTTTTGCATCTGATCCACACCAAATATTCAGATGCGCTTAGTAGGCTAAGAGGATCAGATACTGGTATTTTATTTTTTTTTATCCATGTAAGCATGCACATTCCAGAAAGTAGATCCATTAGTTCTGGGTAGAACTTCTAGTCGGGGTGTATCTAACTACTTTTTGCCTGAACCCCATAGGTTCAGGATCTTCTTGACCTTGCATGGTCCTCACCACAGTCCCATCTCTGACACTCTATGTGCCCTCTGGTGTTATCAGTCTGGCACTCTATGTCTCTGAAGTCTTCATGAGTGGTTCTTCATCTGCCTTGTTGTGGCCACCTTGGCATTTCCTTCCCATCTTCAACTGGTTTTCTGGTCAATCACTCATGTCTGACCATGGACTCCTCCAAATAGTCTCTCTCTGGATCTTACCTCCAAGTTTCCTCACCAAGCTTTCCAATATCCTCCCAGCATCTCTTCTTGCCTGCCTCCATTTCTGGATTTCCATTTTCCTTTCCTTCCTATGTCAACTCTTGGGCTGTCTTTCTGGTCCTCACTTTCCTATTTAGAGGCTTTTTTTTTTGACACAGCAGTTTCCTCCTGCTCATTTGTAATTTCACCTCGATCAGAGTTAGGGCTGGAATCCTGGACCCATGAGCCTTCATTTGCAAGTAACTGGGGATTGTTTCCTCCTCCTTTATATTCCCTCCCAACTTGCATTTAGAGGCAGGGGGCCAATCAACAAGGCTCCTTCAAGACCCCTGCAATCGTGGGCCCTGAATGTGGTCTCTATGTGTCATCCTTACACAGTGGTCATGTTCCTTCCTGACTTGGGGCTGTAACTGCTGCTTCTGCAACATCTCCAAACCCTGGCTGACTTCAGGAGCAGAGGGTCCTCCGCCTGGCAGAGCGCAGCATCTACTGAGACCCCCGGACAAGTCAGAGGCTGAAGCTTGGGTGTTCCCTTTTCCTGATATCCACCTAGGGACGACCTTTCTGTAACGTGTTTGGACTTTCTTTTTCAAACATCACTGTCCTGCTTTTGTCCTTGGCTTGATGCTGTCCTCCTGGCAGCTTTGGGCTGTTTCCCTGTTTCACGTTGGATGTGAGCTATGTGCAACTCTTTACACTTAAATCTTTGTAAACTCCTCTTAGTTTCATTATTTTCCTATTGGACAAGATGAACATTGTCTATCTGTGAGAAAGCATACTTACATATGGCCTGTTGTATCAGTGCTTTTTCGTTGACAGAAGGGCATCCCCTCTTCAAACTGAGACTTCTACTGAAGACTGCACCTCAGCGGGACTCATTTTCATCCAGTTTAGGCAGGCACTAAATCATTCCCAGGTCTTGGGATTGTCAAGGCACTGGATGCCTCTCCAAATAATATTTTCCTATTGCAATTTGTCATAAACATAAGTTACCACCAGGGTGTAATTTTAAATATAGCCTTCTTTTCTACAGATGTATTTTATTTGTAAGACAATGCTAATAACAGGAATAAATAAAAAAAAAAAACTATACCAAATTATTCTTTTGACAGTCTTACTCCAGTTAAAGAGAATGAATATGACATATCCATATTTATTTTCTTTTTTTCTTGGAAGTAATGAATGAAAATGTCTTTCTGCTCCTTTGGGAGGGCAGCTAAATTGAACTGGCCTCCACTGGGACCAAATTGCCATGAATATTCTTATGAAATTAATTGGAGGTTTCTCTCACTATTACTCACACACACACACTTTGCATTCGGTCACCACTATAATAATTGTGAATTTAGGGCCACACACCATGATTCCCTCGAGAACCCAATAAATGTGTGCCCTAAATTTGGCCAGTAGAGGGCACTATTGTGTGATGGCAGGGACCTCCTTTCCCTCAAGGGCTGTGAACCCTAATTCTCACCATCCACATCCCCGGACAACCCAGCAGATTTAGCAGGACCACCCCCTTCCCATTTGCTTTACAGCTTTTCTAAAGAGAGGAAGGTTTAGCACACATCAGTTCTCAGGCTGATTTGAATACTATAATTCAGTAGCTCTCTTTAGAGGTTTCAATTAGGGAAATATGATTTGCAATGAGTCATTGATATATATTTGAAGAGGTGTTCAAAATCAGAATTGTATACAGAACATTCTCATAAAGTCTCTTCCCACAGAAGAGGAAAAAAGAAGACCAATTTAATCCCTGTGATTATTTTTAAAGTGTTTTGCCAGTTATACTGTATCACATTTATGGATACAGTGTAGTATTCATTGATTGCTTACCCCACCTGCTACCCAACAAGCATGTATAGTTCACTTTTGTGTTGACTTCCATCGTTTAAAAACCAGTAGAAAATGTCATGCACTTCTCTATAATGAACAAAACAATATATTTACTTGTTGTGACCTCAGTACAATTCACTTTTTCCATCCAAGCCAAAAAGGAGAAAAGAACCGAAATACTGAATGCATACAGGGTACTTGAGCTGTCAACAGTGTTTCACTGGGCTACAATCTGAGAATATACAAGATTGCTTTAAATCTGCCTGCCACACCAGCCTCTGCCTAAAGCTACCTAATGACACACAGACTTTATTTCTCACACTGTAGGAGAAGTTTCCGTTAACAAAAACTACAGATCTCGCTCATACAAAGTTTTAGTTGAGGAGGCAGAAAATGCCTACAGGTACCATAAGGAGGAATATTTTGCATCAATGTATTTCAGGTTTCTCTGTTAAATGCAGGCCCAGCACCACCAGGTGTGCAAATCTAGCAATTGCACAGTGCGGCCATCGGGAGCAGGGAGAGGCCCGATCCCACTGGCGGCAGAAGAAGCGAAGATCCGTGGTACCGCCAGTGAACCCAATCCCACCGGCAGCAGAAGAAGGCAGACTGTGTTGCCGACAGAGGATCTGATTCCACCGGCAGCAGAAGAAGCAGAGGACCGTGGTGCGGCTGGTGAACCTGATCTCACCGGCGGCAGAAGAAGGAGACACGTGGGGCAGCTGGTGAACCTGATCTCACCGGCGGCAGAAGAAGGAGACACGTGGGGCCGCTGATGGACACATTCCCACCAGCTGCAGAAGCAGGAGGCCACAGCAGAGGAAGCCAATCCTTCAGCTCCTCCTCCGTGCTGGCCCCTCGGTATTGAAGACTCACAGTGCTAGAACTTCCTGCATTTTCATGAGATGAGAATACAGGAAGTGCTAGCACCACGAGTGTTGAATTACCGCAGTGCTATCATAGGAAGAAGAGCTGCAGAATGACTTTTCTCCACAAAGGACAGGCTGGCAGCAGCAGGAAAGGAGGAATGACCCATGGACCCAGACTGCCTGCTCTGTATGGGGCCCGATGCAAAAAGCTTGCGCTGAAAGCGGGAGCTGTGTGTTCAGTGCCCGCTTTCATAACGCACCCCCAGGCACCTCTCCTGGGGGTGTGATGCAATATTTAAATTAGGGCTCGCATTGTCGGAGGAGGAGCTAGGGGCGATTGTGCACCCCTAGCACCTCATTGACAGCGAAAGCCGGAAAGAGGTCTGCTGTCGGTGGCTGTCTGCCGGTTAAGAAAACGGACGCTGAATTTATTAGAGATGTGATCGTGTGATTGATCGTCTTAACGATCGATTTCGGCTGGGGGGGGAGGGAATCGGATCGTCGCAGTTTTGTTTTTTTAAATATCGTGTAAATCGTAAATCGGGGGAGGGCGGGAAAACCGGCACACTAAAACAACCCTAAAACCCACCACAACCCTTTAAAATAAATCCCCCACCCTCCCGAACCCCCCCATAATGTCTTAAATTACCTGGGGTCCAGTGGGGGGGGTCCCGGTGTGATGTTCCACTCTCGGGCCACGGGTGCGTTGATATGAATGGCGCCGGCGCTACCTTTGCCCTGTCATATGACAGGGCAAAGGTAGCGCCGGCGCCATTTTGGTTCCTGTCCCCCGATGTCACGAGCATAGGAGATCACTCCCGGATCCCCGCTGGACCCCCAGGGTCTTTTGGCCAGCTTGGGGGGGGCCTCCTGACCCCCATAAGCCTGCCAAAAGTCCAGCGGGGGTCCGGGAACAACCTCCTGCACTCGAAACGTGTTGCCGTAATGCAAAATGGCCATACGGCTGGCGCCAATTTGCATTACGGCAACACGATTCGAGTGCAGGAGGTCGTTCCCTGACCCCGCTGGACTTTTGGCAAGTCTTGTGGGGGTCAGGAGGGCCCCCCCAAGCTGGCCAAAAGTCCCTGGGGGTCCAGCGGGGATCCGGGAGCGATCTCCTACGCTCGTGACGTCGGGGGACAGGAACCAAAATGGCGCCGGCGCTACCTTTGCCCTGTCATATGACAGGGCAAAGGTAGCGCCGGCGCCATTTCTATCAACGCACCCATGGCCCGAGAGTGGAACATCACACCGGACCCCCCCACTAGACCCCAGGTAATTTAAGACATGTTGGGGGGGGTTTGGGAGGGTGGGGGATTTATTTTAAGGGTCGGGTGGGTTTTAGGGTTATTTTAGTGTGCCAGTTTTCCCGCCCTCCCCCTTCCCCCGATTTACGATTTTGACGATAAATCGGGGGAATTCCTATTATATATCGCCTTTAAACGATTTTTTGACGATTTAAAATATATCGGACGATATTTTAAATCGTCAAAAATGATTCACATCCCTAGAATTTATCAGCGTCCCATTTTCCTAACCAGCGCATATGCAGGGGTTAGGAAAATGGATGCTGATTCAGCATCCATTCTCCCAACCTGACTACCGGCACCAGAAGAAGTGTATAAAATCAATAGTAAAGTGTCTGGCACTTAATATTAATTTATACACTCCTTCACTTATTGCGGATTGGTCCCTTTACTGTCACATGTCAGTGAAAGGACCAATCTCCTTTCAGAAGGCTGTCCTGAAATGGGATTGGTCCTTTCACTGAGTGTTCGGGCCTTACTGATTGGTCCCTTTACTGTCACATATCAGTGAAAGGACCAATCACCTATCAGAAGGCTGCCCTGAAAGGGGATTGGTCCTTTCACTGACAAATGTCAGTGAAAAAGACCAATGGGCAATAAGTGAAGGAGTGAATAAATTAACCAGCGTCCAGTTTCTAAACCCCTGCCAGTGCTTTTTTTAAACTTTTTTTTTTATTATTTTTTTAAAGAGTTGATCCTCCCACTTAATATCCCAGCAGCTGAAATATCCCAAGGATATTAAGTAGGAGGCAGAACAGAAAAGCAGAAAAGTTTTAGTAGCGCTCAGCAATTAACGCCTGCTCTGGGCAGGCATTCATTTCTGATCCCTAAAATGTGCATCCTAGATGCACATTTTCATTTTTATTTTTTTTTTTTGCATAGGGAGCTAATAGCTAATAAAATTCCTCTGTCTATAATTTCGACAGAGGAACTTTCCAAGAAATTGGTCAAATCATCGAGAGGTATATTTTCAGCAGTTCTTGCCTGCCTCGCTTTAGGTTAAAGAAAACATGTATTTTCTAATGGAATTGTTTCAGAGGTAAATTCTAATACAACAATCATGAATTTTTTTAAAGTCACATAAGGTATCTCTCCTACTACCCGAGGAAAGTTCAATATTCTAAGATTTAAGTGTCTAGCATATGGGGATTAGTTAGCGCCTCGACAACCCACGTCAACTACAGGTTATATAGTGCACTCTGCTCAGCGCACTGTATTGCATCGGCCCCTGTGTGTGTGTGTGTGTGTGTGTGTGTGTGTGTGTGTGTGTGTGTTTATGAATGAGAGGCTGCCTAGAATGAGTGGGTGTGTGAAGGGGAGATTGCCTGCAATGAATGTGTGTGTGTGTGTGTGTGTGTGTATGGGAGGGTTGCCTGGGATGGGTGTGTGTGTGTGTGTGTGAACGACAGTCTTCCTGGGATAAGTAGGTGTGTGAATGGGAGGTTGTCTGTTTATGGGAGTGAGTGTGTGCATGTGTATGGGAGGCTGCCTAGGATGGGTGTGTGTGTGTCAGAGAGAGAGAATGGGGGGGGTAAAGGTGGATTCCAACCTGCCAGCAGCTGAAATGAAGCTGAGGGCCTGGGGCTGCTGATAGATCTCAACCAAAGAAGAGTTAGAGATGCCTGCAGGATTGTCTGAGAGGAAGCGTATGTGTGTGTGTGTGTATATATATATATATATATATATATGAAAGAGAGGAGAAAGCTTAGGCATCCCACTCCCACTACTCCACTACAATCCCAGGGTGACGGGAAATCAAATGTTCTCAGGTATGGAGAATGTGAATTTTTAAAATCCTTTTTAATTTTTCAAGTGTTATTTGCTATATAGGCCATTTTGAAATATTTTATTGGCATTTGGGACATTTAAAAAATCTTGCATATTAGTTTTTTTTGTTTTTTTTTTTTAATTCTTTATTTATAGCAATTTTAATACAAGCCATACATAGTTATATATGGAAAATCGTGGCAAAACAAATATTTTCACAATCAACTACAGATTATACCAATCTTCCACCAATTAACAGAAAATGTTATGTCATTTAGGAGGAGTATATGGAAAACGTATAGGAGTTTAAAGTAAGAAATTCTCTAAGGAAAAGGCCTAACATATATTCCAGCCCCCTTTATTATACTTCTTGTATGGTCGCAGGAGATTAAGTCAGCTGTTTCTTAGAGTTCACAAACAGTTTTAATTGTTCAGGGGTGAAAAATATAAAACAATCCTCACCCTTTCCTACTAAGCACTTACAGGGAAAACGGAGAGAGAAGGTATATCCAATTTCTACCACTTCTTGCCTAATCTGTAAAAAAGCTTTCCTCCTCATTCGGGTAGAGGATGCAAGGTCAGGAAAGATTTTTATAGGTGTTTCATAAAACTTAATTGGATATTTTGCAAAATACCTTTTCATACCATCATTTATATCATATTTAGGAATAAAGGATACTAATAAAGTTCCTCTGTCTATAATTTTGACAGAGGAATTTTCCAAGAAATTGGTCAAATCATCGAGAGGTATATTTTCAGCAGCTCTTGCCTGCCTCGCTTTTGGTTAAAGAAAACATGTATTTACAGACGGAATTGTTTCAGAGGTAAATTCTAATACATCAATCATGAATTTTTTTAAAGTCACATAAGGTATCTCTCCTACTACCCGAGGAAAGTTCAATATTCTAATATTTAAGTGTCTGGCATGGTTCTCGATAAATTCAATACTTCTAGCCAAACTTTCACCATCTTTTACCACTGAGGCATTAAATTCTTGTATCTTCTTAATGTTAGCTTCATATTCCACTGATTTATTAGATGTAAGATTAGCTTGGTCCTGGACATCTTTTAAGCTTTTATTCAACTGAGTATATTGAATTTCAGTCTTTAAACTTAAATTAGCAAGTGCAGTCCCCAAACTTACTATCAGATCCCACAATGCGTCCATCTTAAATGGCTCACCACTTCTAGGAGGACAGGGTTGGTATATTGAGGGTCCCAACACCAAGCTCAGCCTGGCTTCCTCGATGTCAGTAACAGAAGCTCCACTCTCCACTCTGCTTGCTGCAGATTGCAGGGGGGTTGTCACGGGGTCGAGGATCTGCAGAGAAACGCTATCGGCTTTCACCTCCCCGTCGGGTCTCAGCGCAACTCCATCTCCCATAGCCTCTACGGAAGTCGCCTCTCCTGCCCTCTGCGCTGGCAGTTGATGCAGCTCTGGGCTCAGGGAAACCTCCTCAATTGGTGACATTGATGCTCCCAAGTCGGTTTGCACACAAGGATCCTTGACCCTGGATTCGGTGCTGGCGTGGACATAAATCTGGTGATCTCCAATTGTACAGGAGAAAAAGGAGGTGGTTCAGAAGGGTATACCCAAAACTTTCCCTTGTGTTTCGCTGGCATTTCAGGTAATTCACATAGAGAAAATCAGAGAGCAACGCTCACCAGCATCCACCTATGCCACCATCTTAACTCCTTGCATATTAGTTTTTAATTATTTGATATTTTACTCATCAGCTTTTTTGAAATATTATTATTAGTATGTTTTTAGTATTATGGTTATGTATTTATGTTATTTCTTGATTTTAATGACTGATATTTGAGGAATGGTGACGGTTCTGTTTTTTCACTGTTGCACTGCATAGAGTGTCTGGCTTCTTGTGGTTTCCAGTTCAGTTTTTATCTGCACGTTGTATGTCTACTTTATGGGTGCTCTGTTCTATATTTGGTGAGGGTCTGTTTATGTTCTGCATGTGTGAATGAGGTGAGGCATTTTTCTAATAGGAAGTGTATTAATGTATTTGGGCTTTCAGAGGGTCAAGCCCATAACCTACGCCCTTCATAATAAGCCTAATACCATATGCCTTTCAAATGTCTTTTTTGCAGGGATTTCTGGTTGGCATCACAGCAGTGCATGTAAATATAATGTAAGTGATATTTTTACCTCAGAATACTGTACTTTGGTATTTTTAATTAATAATATGCATGAATAACTCTTTAACTGTGTGTGTGGAATGGAGCAGGAGGGGCATTGTGCAAGGATATAAGGTTTGCCTAGGTCACCTAATGCCCTTGCACCAGTCATTGGTATGGTGGGGGGGTGTCAGTTTTTAAAGTTTGTATCACTGAAGGGAGCTGGGGTTTTTTTGGTGGGCCCAGGACAGAGAATGAATGAAATGGCGGGGGGGGGGGGGGGGCTGCACAGTAATTGCACAGGGCAGCAAAAAGCCTAGCACCAGCCCTGGTTAAACGTCAAACTCTTGGACAATAGTAGAATTAGGAGTTTAATTCCCCTCCCCTCCCCCCAGGTTTTCAGGTAGGCAGCATGATTCGAGATTTCTTGATAAACTCAATAGAAGCAGGCAAATTACAGCTATGGAGGGGGAGGGGAAAGCAGTGTTACATATATTAGCATAGCTTTTGTGCAGGAAAATAAAAAGACATTTGTTCCTCATTCCTTCTGAATATTCTAGAGATCCATTTAATAAATGTGCAAAACAGAGATAAGACCATTCAGCACATGTGTAAGCAAAGATCAGCATTAGCCGCCAAATGTTAAATAATTAGCTCCGTTATCAGGGAAACCCAAACTAAATTATTATGATTTAATTTCTTAATCATGTTTAAGAGCCATGCATGTTTCGAAACTTTTAAAGATGTTCCCACGACTATGAATCTATGCAAGTTGGGAAGCTACTGTGCTAACCCTTCTGAGAACCCAATCAAGGTATCATACTGATGATATAAATAAAGAATAACACTGGGGCATGAAAAAGGAAGACTCCCTGGAAGGAGCTCGAGAATGAGCAAACATTGTAATTCACCAGATAGCATGTAATCTTGTGCTGAAATACTGTACCTTGATGCACAATTACCAGAGCACAAGGCATTAAACAACAATTTTCATCAGGCTTGCTTGATGGCATCATCATATACTCTAGCTTCGCTAAAGCTTCAAATGGAATAATTTTCATTTGGCCATCAAACTTTAACATAATGGGGATCTGATACACCAAGATTCAGGATTTAGAAAGGATTCTGGCCTAGTTATTTTATTGTTTTTAGCAAATAAAAATAATCACATCCCGTTTTTAAAAATTGTGGCTCAGAAGCTCTGTACATCTCAGAAAATGTTGCATAAACTCTTTTCTCAAGTCTTTTTAGACTGGACCCCATTCTGACTAGCATACTGTATTCTCAGCTTCCTCACAATGGGGCTGATAAAAAGTAGTTTGCTCAGCCGAGCGCACTGTTTAACCCGTGGTTGGATGAGCGTCCACAGCCCCATATGCTATAAGAAAATATTGCTTTTCTGTATATCCTCTGACTTAATATCATGACGATATTAAGTCGGAGGAAGCAAAAGTTTACAAAAAAAAAAAAAATAAATTAAGTGCCGGCGGTCAGGTTAGGGAAACAGACAATTAACAAGCGTCCATTTTCCTAACCCATGGCTGTGCACCAGTTTGGAAAACGATGTGCATAAAATTAAGCATCCATTTTCCTAACCTGCTGACAGCCACCTTTCCTGGGCACCAGCTGCCAAGTAGGCACTAGCGGGCGCACATTTGTCCCTAGCGCCTCCTTGACAGTGCAACCCCTCATTTCAATATTGAATCACGAACCCAGGAGAGGTGCTGGGCACGCATTAGGAAAGCGGGCGCTCAACACTGCATGCCCATTTTCCATGCTCATTTATTGCATTGGCCCCAATATACTCAACCTTTCTCTAAATCAGGATTAGGCAACTCCGGTCCTCAAGTGCCACAAATAGGTCTGGTCTGCTCTGAAGTGCCAAAAGGTAGAATTATACATTGAAATAAATGAATAATAAATATTTGCATGCACCACCTCCATTGTATGGAAATATATCTCATGCATATTTATTGTGGATATCCTGAACAACCTGTTTGTGGCACTTCAAGACCAAAACTGTCTACCCCAGTATTGGAGATTTCTTGCATGTATGCTGAATTATGATAAAAAGAATAAAAGGGTTTTATGAAGACTGCTTTGACACCACTCTCTTAGCAGCTGTACATCAGAGAACACATCATTCTTTTCCACAACTCTGAGGCTTCATTGTTCACTCCAGAGAGCATAGCATGCACTCATGTACAATGCAGAGATAATTATCCAAAGGAGCTGAGTTAGGGTTAGAGGAAAAAGGAGCTGGAAAAGAGTTGCACACTGTAGTCTGCATCTGAACTAGCAGTAGCAGCAGAGAGAAAAGTGAATCACCTCTATCTCTTCTAGTTCCACAACCCAAAAAAAAGGAGTAGGAGGAAGCCAGGCAAAGCACACTACTATCATCAATACCCCTTCAATTGACTATGAATTGACTGAGGATTTAGAGCAGGGGTGGCCAAATCCAGTCCTCAAGATCCACAAACAAGCCTGGTTTTCAGGATATCCAAAAAAATATGCATAAGAGATATTTGCATACAATGGAGGTAGTGCATGCAAATCTAGCTCATGCATATTCATTGTGGATATCCAGAAAACCTGATTTTTTTTTATTCTTGGGGACTAGGGTTGGCCACCCCACTACAGAGTTTATTATTTTCTTCTGTAAATAACATTTTTGCATAGTGTGTACATTTAAAGTATTGGTCCCCATATTTATGACGAGAAAGGCAACATAGCAACTTTAAAATCACTGAGCAGGCCAGAGAGTAGGAGAATACCCCCTCAGAGTTTGACGAGCAGGGGATGGGGACATGTCTGGCCCTTTTGAAGTTTTCAGATGTTCAGGATAGCAATTCCATGGTTCCTAAGGTGTAGCAGACAGTATGATTTCTCAGAAGTTGGCATCTGAACACAAGAACATAGGAATTGCCATACTGGGTCAGATTAAGGGGCCATCAAACCCAGTATCCTGTCTCTAACAGTGGCCAATTCAGGTCACAAATACTTTCCAAGATTCAAACAGTAAATAAATCCCATATTACTAATGCGTGGCAAAAAGTAGTGGCTTTCCCAAAGTCCACCTGGTTAATAACAGTTTATGGATTTTTCCAAGAACTTGTCCAGCTTTTTTTAAACCCAGCTACACTAACTTCCTTAACCACATCCTCCAGCAATGAATTCCAGAATTTAATGGTATGTTCAATGAAAAAGAATTTTCTATGATTTGTTTAAAATGTGTTACTTGCTAACTTCAAGGAGTGACACCCCCCCCCCACTCTTTGTATTTTTTAAAAAAGTAAATAACTGATTCATATTTACTTGTTCTAATACATTCATGATTTTATAGACCTCTGTCTTATCTCCCCTCAGCTGTCTCTTCTCCAAGCTATACAGCCCTAACCTCTTTAGTCTTTTCACATAGGGGAGCCAATCCACCTCCTTTATCATTTTGGTTGCTATTCTCTGTACCGTTTCCAGTTCAACTATATCTTTTTTTCAGATGCAGCAACTAGAATTGCACACATTACTCTAAGAGCAGTCTCACCATGGAATGATACAAGGTATTATGACATTCTCTCTTTTATTTTCTATTCCTTTCCTAATAATTCCTAACATTCTGTTCCCTTTTTTGAATGCTGCAGCACACTGAGCCAAGAATTTCAAAGTATTATCCACAATGACATCCAGAACCTTTTCCTAGGTGGTAACTCCTAATGTGGAACCTAACATCGTGTAACTACAGTGTGGATTACTTTTCCCTATGTTCATAAGATTGCACTTATCAACATTAAATTTCATCTGCCATTTGGATACCCATACTTCTAGTTTTGCAAGGTCCTCTTGCAATCTCTCACAATCTGCTTGCTATTTAACAACTCAAAGTAAATGTGTGTCTTCTCAGAAGTCTCTCATGGGCTACTTTGTCAAACATCTTCTGAAAATCCAAATACGCTCGCTCACCATTATCCACATGTTCATTAAGCCATTCAAAAAATGTAGTAGATGCTGATACAAGATTTTGCTTGTGTAAAACCAGGCTAGAGGTGTGGTCCACTTTAATTCCATAGACAGAGAAGGTTCTATGGGCGGAACCCTGCAGGGGCAGGGAAGAGTTCAGAGGGTGGGACCCAGCTGGGGCTGGATTAAGAGTGCAAGCCCAGCTCTGCTCAGAAGGCCCCTATGCCTCCAGGAGGAAGGTAGCTTCTATAAAGCAGTCTGACCAAACCAGAAGGGAGTACATTGACCTTAAGCAAGGCAATCTACAACCCTGTGTATGTAATTGACTACTACGGAAGTTAGAAAGACTTTTGAAGTATTGTGTTACTCAATAAAGTTTTATCTGCACCAGAAAGCCTGACGTCAGTGTGGATTTCTGTCTCCAGCTGGGGAAACTACAGCTAGGTCTCCCACATTCTTCAACATCATCTTCAGTTAACACCAAAACAAATAATTAATATAGTCTTTCTGCACTTGCTTTATCCTGTTGTGAAATTGTAACCATATAGATGCATATTTCATTTTTTTTCTATTTTTCTCATTTTATCAAAGTCTGCCTTTTGAAAGTTTTATTCCAGAGCTGTAGATGTACTTAATGCCCTCCCTCCATTCATTAAGTCAAATCTGATTGCATTATGATCATTGTTACTAAGTGGCCCCACCACCATTGCCTCTCGTACCAAATCCTGCATTCCACAAAGAATTAGGTCTAAAATGGCTCCCCCTCGTGTTGGTTCCTGGACCCTGACCAATTGCTCTATGAAGCAGTCATTTATTTCATCAAGAAAGTTTACCTCCTTAGCATGTCCTGATGTTACATTTACCTTACCATATCCCTGAGAACCCTACTTCTTGCTTTCCCCTTAGCCAAGTATAGGTAAGTAGGCTGGTAGGTAGGTGGATGGTAGATGAGGTGTATGTGGTGCACTCCCACCCTCCATCCCCTTTCTCCCCCCCTCTCTCTTCTCTTCCTTCCAGTCTACCTTCAACAGGAGCACTGGCCACAGTACCCAGTACTTCCGAGTTCATATGCCCCTTGGATTGAAGTGGTGAGATCTTGCAGAAACGCTCCCCTCTACTTATCTCCACTTGTCTTGCTTTGACCTCCTCCAGCATGTAGCAGCTTCATCGAAACCACAACCCAGCATCTGGGTTCACTGTGTTCACCAAAACTGCCACCCAAGCTCAGACAGCAGCAGGAATTGTTGGGAACTTCTCCCATGACTGCTTGCTGCATTTTTCTGCTTCAGTTCCTCTTCTTTACTGGTAGGATCTGGGAATCCCAGCTAGCCTTGCTGTCTTTGTGCCACTGCATATGAAATAAGATGGGGGTAAAATAAACGTCTTCACTGTATGCATCCAGCAAAAGAGGAAAAAAAGGCATGGCAGGCCAGAAAAACAAGTTCCAGGAGCTGGATTTAACCTACTGTCCATAATTTGGAGACCCATGATTTAGAGTGTGATATCAGTTTCTATATGACCTGCCTAATGTAGTGCTAAATATGATATGAACAAAGTGGTAAATGTATGTGTATGATGTGACAATAGTATGTAAGAAATGTGTGGAATATCTTATGTGATAGATTTCATAGTACATTGTAGTGCTGTAAGTGGTCAGTTTCCATGATTCATACTTGTTAATGCAATTGTGCAATATGATAGTAATGGGACTTTTTTCAGTGTAAGAAATTATACATTTTTATAAATTTATGTTTTATCTGCCAAAAATGTATTATATGCAAAAAAAAACCCCACCTAAATAACAAATGTATTTCCCTGAAACTGTATAATATACTTGTAAAGAAATTTTATGAAAAAAATACTACGCAGAGTCGAGACCCTTTCTCCTATCTTGGGGAACAATTTTCTCCTAAACTGAGTAGCATAGGTGACGTCTGGTAAAAACTTCACTTTTCTGACCATGAAAAGAAAATATCTTTTAATTTGAAACATGAATGAAGCACCAAATCCATATCCCACTCAGAATAAAAAGACATCAGGAATGTGGCCTGAGGAGTAATTTCATCCTTTGAGGACTCCAGAAAGGCTGAGAGATTTAAACTCGAGAGTCCACAACTCCATCTTCTATGTTCTTCTCCTGATTTATAACATCTTGGTGATAGAGATCACAGGTTCAGATGGAATCCTCAATATATTCTAGTACATTTCCCAACTAACTCTTGGGGCAATAAAAACCTAGTTTTTGGGGGAAATTCAATAATCTTAGATTCCTCACCCAAATGGAGTTCTCCAAGTATTCCAATTTATTATGAATAGTTAAACTGTCATTAATCTGAGCTGCACCAGTTGCCTGAAGTGTCACTTGAAAGTTGACCTAAAGCTCAGTCAGTCAATCTCCCTTCCTGTTCTCCCACTTTGGCTGCTGCTTCATGTGAGAAAGTACATAGCTGATCATTTGAATAAGCAAAGGTACCCTCTGTCCAGGAGACTACTGACCACACTTCTTCTAGAATGACATACCTGAGCTTGGAGGAAAGAGCCCCAACTAGAACATGCATCAATCCATTCAGGGGAGAGTCTACCACCAATATCGCTATACTAACCAATGGTAGACAATTGGTATTAACCTTCTTCCAGTCAACAGAGCAAACCTGAGCAGCTATCCCTTGTCTGATGATCACTAACTCATCAATAAGAGCTCTTTTAACTCTTTTTCTCTTCCGGGCTCAGATGGTTCTGGACTTCCTCTAACACTGCCAGGACAGCTGTCCTCCTGTCTAAGTACTGGGTCTCTCTGGGGCATAGGTGTCGACATAGGGTTCTGCTGCCAATGTAAAGCGATGTATCCAGTAATGTGGAGGAGTCTAGACTCTCTTGTTCCCGAACAGTGCTGGATTGGGAGGACACCAACCCACTCAGACATGTGCATTCAATGGGCCCCAAATCATTGAAGCACCTTCTTCTAGATAAAGTTTAAGTTTTTTCCTTTCCTCTTCACAATATCCATGAAATTGAAAAAAAAAAAAAAAAAAGCTCCTGGCATTAGTGTCCTATGCCAATGGCCATCTTAAAATGCTCCCCTCAATTGTAAATGGCTTTTAGATATAACCACAGTTCTTGGGATCCACTGTTACACAAAAATGCACTGAGTTGAAAGATGAATATGTGTTAAAAGGGTTTACATGTGTAACATCCCCATGGCCAAGTACTTTGTGGGAGCATTCCTGGTCCTAGACCAAACTGGCAAGATCCCCCCCCCATCACCACCTCAGGTGGGCTTCATTGGTCCTTGGTTGCTTGATGCCAACTGGGGAAGAAGGTGTTAGTGGGTGGAATTTCCCTCCCTCCATCCCAGGAAAACCCAAAGAACAGGTGGGACTGTAAACAGAGCTGGCAGAATTTACAAGTATATTTTAATAGATTACACAAGTATATATTCCTGCAAGATACCAAGCAGTACATTTAGCTATTTGGGTGTATTAATCCCCACAAGCTGTCCCTTATAGTCACCCTCCCCTCGTTCCCTTCCCACTGTACCCCAAGTCTCACCAATATGTAGGAATGCAACTGGGACAGTGGATACTGCCAGTCATAATAAGGGGGATCCATTGTGTCCAGAATGCTGATGTCATCTACTCTGCCAAACCTCAACTCTACTTCTGGGTTCACACCCTCCTCGGGGATCAAATTTCCCCTACTGACCTGCCATTGTTTCAATGCTTTCCTGGGGGACTGAAATCTGCCTCTGGATCTGCTGCTAAGTCAGTGCCCTCCGAGGGGATGAAACTCTGCCTCCTGACCAGCCACTGGGATCCATGCTAACCTTGGACCAAAGCTCCACCGCTGCATGGCCAACGCCCTGAGGCTTTCTTTCTTGGTGAGAGAGGTTTCCATTGTTAAGAGTTTATTGCTCATCTAGGCTCATGGTTTGCCTATTGCTCAGCGATTATAGCTCTCAATAATTCCATCTCAGCTAAGAAAGGCATACAAAACAGGTTTTATCCAGCTCCAAGAAATCCCTCCAGTGTCAGCCAAAAGGATGAAACACAAACAGAAGGTGGGAAAAAAATAGTGCAAATTCTCTTGGTCTTTTTTTCTTCCTTGAAAGCCAAATTTTCAATATTTTTTACCACTTCTTGATGTTCAGGATAAAGATCCATCTGCTTGGTGAATTGTCTTTTGATTCATTCTCAACACAATGTCCTCTTTTTATGAAAGTTCTGCAATTTAGGACTTTGCCATTATTTGTTTGTAAAGTGATATTTGACTGCAATTCAGCAGTGAGTCACATGGTTGGTCTTATGCAAATCCCTAACCTGAAACTCTGACCCATACCTCTACAATAGGGGTCTCATCTTTTCAGCCTTCTTGTGACTTTTCCAGGCTCCAGTAAATATTACATTGCCCCTTCCCCTAGTAGTTCATTTCAGTGGCAACATGCTTTTGCTCTCCATAGCTGGGAACTCTCCAGATTTGGTCTGGAGAGTTCCCAGCATATCTCTGAGTCAACACCAGAAAACTCCAGGTGGGCTGCAGAAGCAGGGCATAAGGCAGAAAGGAATTAAAAAAGCAACTGTGCAGCCAGAAGGACAAGGAGCATCGAGCCACACAATGGAAGAAGAAGGTGGTCTCCCATCAGTAGCATGAGCCTGAAGGAGGAGGCTTCTGCTGCGGTCCCATGGGTCCAAAGAAGGAAAAGGCTCCTGCACCTGGAGAGTTCAGTGGAGGTGGAGAGAATGAGTGAGCGCGTGTGTGTGTGTGTGTGTGCGTGTGCGTGCACATGAAAGAGGGGTAGAAGTGAGAGTGTGAGTAAAAATGGGTGTCAGAGAGAGAGAAGTGACCTTGAGCAGGCTTTAGAAATGGGAGATCATGTGTGTGAGTGTGTGTATGTGGGAGAATGAAAGGGAAGAGAGTGTAAGTGAGCAGGTGTGTGAGTAAGAGTGAGAATGTCAGAGAGAGTGTGTGTAGGAGAATGAGTACTTATGTGTATGAGAGTGAGCGTGTGTTAGTGTGTGTAAGAAGAAATCTGTGTGCATTTCTCCCTTCCTTCCCCACTTCCCCCACACAGTTCCCACCTTCAAACCAGGAGGGGGAGGGTTTCCCATACATCCAGATAATGAGGCCATTATTCAAAAGGGTCTGTCGGGGTATTTTTTTTCAAGTTACCATAACAAATGCTGAGTTTTAAACTTCCCATTCCTCCAAGTGAATACATTTTACCTGGGTAAAATTTCCTGAATAAAAAGAGGCATGGAGGGAACATTCTGGGGGCATAGCTAAAACATATGTGGGCAGTGCCGATATTCAGTGCTACCAGAAATAAATGTAGCCAAGTAAGGTGGATGAATTCAATGGGAGTCTCATCTGGGTAAGTGTTTCTTAATAGCCAAGTAAAGTTCACCAAGTAACTTTACTGCTTAGTGGCCCACTGAATATGGACCTCGGTATGTGCAAATGGAAGTGTTAAGGTATGAAGTGGGATATAGAAGAAAGTATGTAAGAGGAGTAAAAGTATAAATCTAATGAATAAAAATAAAATAGAATATGAAAAAAAAAAAAAGGTATAAGTGTAGACGTATGTATAGGTCTTTTAAAAGTGATTTCCATCATCTCGGGTGCACGTAGTAACCATTTAAAAGCAGATTTGCATGGGAAATGTTAGAAGGTTTTAAAAATAGTGGTAAGATTATTAAAATATTTGGGTGGTGTTCTCTAACAGAGTGAAAGAAGGCGGCTTGTTCCAGTTATGTTTTCCTGTTTTTATACTAATGTTACAAGAGTAGAAATCACGGGCCAGCCCTGTATCTCAGGCTGCAGCCCGGAAGAACCCAAAAAACAAGAAGGTAGGCGATCTAAAAAAGCCGTTAGGAAAACAAAAGAGGAGTAGATGCCAAAGTCTTTTTCAATCTTTATTGTGGTGGAGGATATTTTTTATTTATTTTTTTATATATAAAATCACTCATCCAACAGGGTCAGTCAGGTCTGGGTGTGCTGGGAAGGTCTTGCAAATCAGGCCTGGGAAAGGAGGGAAACAGCTGCTGCGGGTGGCAGTTCCTACAGGCCATTCAAGTAGTGCTGAAGGTGCATCTTGGAGGAGAAATCCCTTCATCCCTGGCCATGAGCATCTCAGAGGCTAGAAGAGGAGTGGGAAATGGCATTGACACTTGAGAACACTGGGGTTAAAAATTAAACAGGCGGTGCACAGAATACCTGATCTCATACCCTACTGTCACATCTTGCATCCAAGTATCCTTTGTTCTGTTATTAATTTGTTAGGGTTGAGGACCCAGCTCTGCTGGGGAACCCCCACGGCAACAGTCCAGGACTCCAAGGGCAGGCTAGACTAGGGGATCTTCAGCCTATACCAGCCACCTTCCCCGCAGGATGAGCCCTTGGGTTCTGGTGGCCGACAGGAGTTAAACAAGGGAAGAGACCTAAGGCTAAAGCTGGACTGGAATCCGGAGGGGAGAGGAGCAAGCTCAAGTGAAACTGAACAGGCCTGGGGATGCAGGCTGCAGGGCTGGAGACAAAAGTCAGGCAGGACTGAAGAGGCAGGTTGCAGTGATGTAGACTGATGTCAGACAGGGCTGGAGACAAAAGGCAGAGTGGACTTGAGATGCAGGCTGCAAGGCTGGAGGCTGATGTCTGGGTGAAACACTGGAACAAGACAGAGGTTACTAATACTGGCAAGCTTGGGACAGAAGGCTAGAGAGCCAGAGGGCAAGCTTTAGACAAAGGCTTAGGGAAGTCACAGGGCCAGCTTGAGGCAGAGGCTTAGAAACCAGAGAGCAAGCTCGAGACAGGAGGCTTGGGAGCCAGGGAACAAGTTTGAAACAGAAAGGGATAGGGAAACCACAGAGTAAGCTTGGAAACAGGAAGGCTTAGGGAAGCCACAAGGTAAACTGGGAAATAGGAAGGCTTTGGAAACCCACAAGGTACACAGAGACAGGGGCCAAGTAAGGAGCTGAGCAGACTCAATGACAAGGCCCTGAGTATAGACAGAGGCAGGGATAAATAGGCAGGGATTTGCGGAGTCATGAAGTCACTGAGACTAAAGCTGAAATGAGGGTAGGTGCAGCTTCCGGAGGACCCCTGGTGGTTGGGAGGCTGCATGATAAGCAGAATCACAACATATTTTTCACCTCCACCACCTCAATTTGGAGACTATTTCATATATCTAACACACTTTCTATAAAAAAATATATGATTATGCTATTCTTAAGCCTTGCTTCTCAATCATTATTTAAGTGGTCGCAGTATTTCAATGTCTCTTTCATATTCTAAAATATATATTTTTTTTTTCTGTTTCTTGGATTAACTATGTTCATTGTAAACCGCTAACTTGAAGCGATAGTTACTGTTCATTGTAAACCGGGGTGATATGTATATTATACAGGAACCTTCGGTATATAAATCCGTAAATAAATAAATAAATAAATAAATTCCCCCATCTCTCTCCACTTTTCAAAGGTATATATATCGATCATTACCTTATGAGTGACCTTTTTAGTTGCTGAAGCATACAAAGACAGTGGCATTTTTATTGCTTTTAAAGTTATACAATTAAAAACATTTGATCTTTTTTTAAATGTCTGTTTATTATGACATTAGAGGAGAACATTTCAAGAAAATGTACCTATTGTAGAATGTACCCATTGTAGAATGCATTATAAAATGCATCTGGAAAAGTAGGACTGGACCAAATAGCCTTCATGATCTGGATTTAGGTTAACACAAGAGATTCACATGTATAGTCCCCCCTGCTGACTGACTGTGCTTTTCTTTAATAGCTCATGCAAGCACAGTACCACTTTCTATAACATTTCCATATTATCAAGTGCAACAGTGATGATGCATTAAATTAATTTTTTTTCTCTGGTCTCAACTCTAATTAAACCCTGCTTTCCTATTTGCAGTAAGCAACATTTTGCTGAGAAAGGAATATTAGCAAAAAAAAAAATGGTGATATTACTTTTATAATGAAAATAAACAGTCCTGTAGTGTATTAACCATGGTCCCAGGGGAAGCCCAACTTTGCTTCCCAATGCACAATTCAATTGTTTTGTTTCAACCCTCATGTAAATTAAGCAACTGCTTTTTGCTTAGTAGGATGTTACCCCAATAGTATCTTTGACTTGAGATGCAAAGTCTTCCACATAAGTACACAAAAGATTACAAGGCCTCGTTTCAGCTCATTTTGAATTTAGCCTAATTTAATATGCACATAGCACTGTTAACTATTAAGGAAACAAAAGCTTCTCTCATGGAGACCTCTTGATCTGAAAAAATTTCAAAACTATATAAGGAAATTATGGACTAATTCCCTCTTACCCCTCTCCTACTGGGTCCAGGCTCCTCCCTTACGCTCTGATAACTGAAGCAGCTAATAGCAGAAAAATTTGATCCAGACTGTCTCCAGGGGTGTAAGATGACTGCCAAAGTTGGTGGTGCACCAAAAAAAGCCCCCAAAATAAAACAAGAAAAACAGATCCTCATCTGTGCCCCCCAAAAAATGGTGCTAGGGCCAGGAACCACCCCTACCCCTCACTTACCCCTTCTGTAGAGGTCCTTGTTAATAAAAGGGGCAGGAAGTTTGCCCATTTACTTCCTGTTGCCTCCGACATCCCTTACAAATGGCACCGATTGGCCCCGAGACCAGCATCATAGTGATGTCAAAATGGCATCGGTCTCATAGCCAACCAGCACCATTTGTAAGTGACGGAGGGACAAAAGGTGAGTGGGCATCCTTCCTACCACTATTACTAACCAGGACTCCCATGAAAGGGGTAAGGAGGGACTGGAGTGGTTGGGGGGAGGGGCATGAGATCTTTCCCAGGCCCAAGCAACTTTAATCAGGCAGCCTTGGATTGGCTCTGGAGAGGCCCAGAGAAGCCTTGAGTCTGCCTGGAGAGACCTCAGGTGAGCTCCAGGGAAGCTTTGTGTTGGACCCTGGGGAGGTTGATGGTGCATTGTACACCTTTTTTCTAAGTGCTATGCACTATAAACAGCATGCCCCTGATTGTCTCTATGGTAAAGTTTGTGAAGTTTTTCTTATGTTGTTAGTTGATTCATTTATAAATGCAATGTATACCTTCTGTTACTGACTGGAGTTTTGCTGCTATTCCCAATTATTTATCTATTTATTTATTTTAAAGTATTTATTTCCTGCACCCTCCAAATAGTTGGGGGAGGGATACACTTTCACATACACAAAAGTTAAAACATTAAAATAACAGGTTAAACAGGAATAAAATAACAGGTTACATGGGGATTCAAAATATCCTCAAGGACAATATTCTGCTACTAGGCAAAAACAATTAACTGCAAAGGAGACTGTATACTGTAACAGAGCAAAAAATCAGTGAAGGACAAAATGTAAAGTACAATGGTGCTATAGAGAAGCGTCAAGTGCTTCCCTAAACAAGGTCTATAGTGTTTCCATAAAATCCTTAGATTCTTTCATGTTATATAATATATATTACTGCTGGTAAGGAGTTCCATAGTAGGGGGCTCACTCTAGAGTCATCCTTTGCCTGGTCTCATTGAGATCGGCAACTCTGGGAGAAGGAGCGTCCAGGGGATTCTGACTAGATGAATGGAGACTGTGTTTTGGAGTATGCACTTCTAATGTAATGCAATCAAAGGGGAAGTGACATTAATAAATTGTGAATTATGATCACTAATTTGTATTGGACTCATCAGTACGCTGGAAGCCAGTGTAGTGAAAACAGGATGGGGGTAATATGTTCATGCATTCTGGTACCTGTAATGATACAGGCAGTGGCATTTTGAATGATTTCCATAGATTTCAAAGCATAAGCCAGAAGTAGAACACACAGGTGCAGTAATCAAAACTGAAAAGAATGATGTGGAAATCATTTGCATTGAGAAATAGCCATAAGTGACGTAGCATACATATGTGACGGCCCTTTGGGATTCCTGAACAGCTCCTCCACTGAGGTTTCTGGAATGGCAGCCCCCTCTGCTGCTTATAAAAGCAGGCTGCAGCAATTCACAGTGTGGCATTTTGGTTAAGAGTTAGAGAGGGCAGGAGTGTTTTTCCTTGAGTTGTTTCCCTCTTGGGTACTGGGTTACAGAGCCTGGGCCAATACCCTAGTGGGAAGGGGATCAGTGCCTGTCTAGGTGCTGGTTCTGTTTTGGATGATTTTGCCTTTTGGGGTTTTCTTCTATGAGAGCTCTGGTGCCCCTGGCTATAAGCAGTTGGGAGTCTCCACCAGCTAGGTTAGATCAGGAGGTAGGGAAGATTCCAAATGAGAACCCGCTGCAGGAGGATTCCAGATTTTCTACCTTTGTGTGAAGATTTTTTTCTGAGTTCCCAGGATGAAATTTGTGGCCACCCTTCCTGCCTGAAGAGGGAATATCTGTAGAGAGCTGCTATGTTCCCTGCTACTGCACTTTCCTAAGAACAATCTCATTGAGATAACTGAAGATGAGAACTGTAAGACCTAAATTTCTATTCTGAGGACACCCAATGGAGTCTTCACCCTAGGAGAGAGGCACTTAGGGGAGACTGTGCAGAGACTGCGCTTCTTTTGCCAATCAGTATTTTTGGAAGGGGGTTTTCCATCCTACCCCAAGGATGATCTTCCTGACTGAGAACCTTGCTTGTCTAATCCATGGAGGGTGAGGGTTTCCTTGCCTGATTCTGATATACACTTGCACAGATAAACTGGAGAACTGTACATCTGAACTGTTTCAAGCCAAGAACTCATGTGAGCAGTTCCAATCTGCTATTTAAGAACTCTGACAGTAAAGATTTAATTCCAGACGTTCCATTTGAACCTTCAGAGTCTTCTGTGGCGTGGCACATCACATCTGTTGAAGTAAATAGAGACCTGTAACACCCCCAGGGCAATACATCTGAGAGTGCGCCCAGCCATCTTGGGCCTTGGAGGATTTAGCCCTCCCCCTATTGGAAAAAGATCCCTGTCCCGGGGCCCCTGGACTCTGTCAGAGTAGGAGAAAGTTAAAGGATTGGCTCCAGGATCCTCCTGTGCTTCTGTCCTCCTGGCCCCTAAACCGGAGAGAGAGTTACACATGACTTGGCAAAGGACGACCAAACTACTGATTTAATATAAGGTCACATTGAGATAAAGGGCTAATAATACCTAAATTACAGACCTGGTTGATTATCCTAATTTGATGAGCATCGAATATATACATGGAGAGGATGTTATCTGGAGGTAGGCGAGAAAGGATAATAACCTCTGTTTTCTCAATATTGAGTGATAATCTGATATGATGTAGCCAAGAACATATTCTTGAAAGGCCAAGTGATAAAAATTAGGATAATTAACAACTGTGTGAATTTTAATGAAAAGAAAAACTGAATATCAACCACACCAAGGGCCTTATTTTCTAAGGCTTACGCTAACAGCGCAAGCCTGCGATAGCTAGCGAAGGTATTGCACGCCTGCGCTACCTACACCGGGGCGGGAGTCGGCCCGGAAGAGGAGGAGTCGGGGCATCACCGAGGCCGACTATGCGAGGACGGCGCGGACAGTGAAAAGGTAAGGGCCTTTTCGCTGCCTTTTTCGCGCCCAATAACTACACATTTTATGGTGTAGTTATTCGGCGCAACGCCGGCAGCGCAGGACTGCCGCCCCCACCCCCTGTGACCACTGGATTTTCTAAGTTCTGCGAACTTAGAAAATCCAGCCCAAAGTTTATAATGTAGCCCAAGGCTAGCTAGAAGATGGCAGAGTGGAATGAGATATATCTGAACAAAGCCTCTGAAAGAGCTGAGCCCTGTGGGGGGCACCTGACTAAATGGGAAACCATGATGAAGCTTCATTGTTTATTCAAACCTGTTGGGAATACCTCGTGAGATAAGATCTAAACCAGGCTAAGACGGACCTGGCCATTGCTAAGGAAGAGACAGTGCAATAGAAAATCCTGGTTTATTGTATCAAAAGCTGAAGAGATATCAAGAAATATGAGCAATTAGATTGAATCCTTATATAGTAGGAACTTCAGGCAAGATTTTCAGAGAAAAAACAAGTCCTTCAATAAATTTAAATTGTATGGTTATCTAGTTTTTGGAGTTTTGTTTTGTTTTTTTATCTGAAAGCCTGGTACCAACCCTTGGAACATGAGTTTCATTTTGTACAGCAGTTCCTTATCTTTAGGGGTCAATTAGTCTATAAGCTATCATGCTGTTATTCCCATCTGTGTATGTCTGGGCCCTTTGCCCTATCTCTAATTCCAAGGTCTGTGATTAAAAAACATCTGCCACTTAGCCTTAAAGCAGGAACCTCAGTAGTATAATCACAGGCCCTGTGTTTGGAAAAGTCCTTCTGCATATTCACTTCCAGAATTAATTCTCAGCAGTCAGAATGTTTAACTGGGCCTGTACTGGGCAGTTCTTGTGAACTTGCATTAACGAGGAGTAGTGATACATTGAACATGTAAGAATTTTGAGTTGTATAAACAAGACAGTAAAGATAATTTTCACCAATCCATTTTTGTTGTATATTTATGGAGAGAAAGAAGTTTTGTTGTTAGACAATCTTCATACATAATTTTAAAAGCCGTGTGCTGTTTTCATGCCACAATTTTAAAAAACAAAAAAAACGAGGGGTTTTTCATATAAAGTAAGGACCTATGATTATACCATTGAGGTTAGTGTTATCAAGCTATGCAAAAGTGCCTTAAGATATGGTGGTCTTTTTAAACAATAGAGAAAAGTTTTGTTAGCAGGTATTTTTAATCACTAGTGTATATGTGTTATCCAGCAGTGGTGATTTAGACTTTTTTGTGATTCCAGGATCTGTGCCATCCTGTCTTGCAGCTGCATTATCTACAGCCAAACACAGGGAGGGGTCATTTTCAGTAGTGTGCATAACTCAGCATATACAGGCATGGAGGTGCTCCTAAAGTTATATGTACATAAATAGAACTATGTACAAAAGAAAGGACAAGATAATGCAAATAAACTAATGTTAAAGAAAATACATTTAATTTATTCCAAAATAGAAATATTCTCTAAACAATTCATTTATTATACATTTAATTTATTGATTAAATAATTCACAATATAGCAATATTGATTTACTCAACAATTAAAAACTCAAATATCCATCCATCACATTCGTACACCCAATACCAATCACTAACAGAATTTAAAAACATAGAAAAAAAAAACATCACTTCCTTTTTACATAAGAGCATGAAAAGCTCATTAACCACTTATGCAGATTCAAAGCATCACTACCTTTTTACAAGAAGCATAGAAGACTCTATAGCCACTTATACAAATGATATCATATCATGTTATAGTGACATTATTAATTTATCTAGACTACCTAAATCTCTCCAACATTTTGAATTAACTTATAGAAATAGACAAGACCAATGATCCTATTTAAGATGCATAACAAAAAGGTTTCATTAGCAATAAAAGCACCATACAACAAATTGCAGGAAGGAAAAGATATTTCAATTCAAATGACTCAAATTCATTCATATACAAAAGGACATCAATCAAGAACTCCAATTTCCATGCCAATTATCCAGATCTTCTTCACTCAATTTGTAATAATTTTTAATAAATGTAAATATATATATTTATATATACAAAACCGCAATCAGCAAGCTTGACAATGTGGCCTTCTTTCACTCAAAAGGCCATTCAAACAACACAATCATTTGCGATATCAGTCTTCAATTTTTGTAGATTTTTTTGTTTTTGCATTTAAAATCGGGCGGTTTTTAAAAGCCCTGCTCGCGTAAATCCGCCCAGATTTACGTGAGCAGGGCCCTCGCACGCCGGCGTGCCTATTTTGCATAGGCCGCCGGCGCGTGCAGAGCCCTGGGACGCACGTAAGTCCCGGGGTTTTTTGAGGGGGCGTGTCGGGGCGGGGCCCCGAGTGACGCGGCATTTCGGGGAGCCAGGACGCGGTGTTTCGGGGGTGGGACCGTGGGCATGGCGCCAGCCCGGGGGCATGGTCAAGGCCTCCGGACCAGCCCCTGGGTTGGAGGACGGCGCACCAGCAGTCCGCTGGTGCGCGTAGATTTACGTCTGCTTCTCGCAGGCGTAAATCTAGGGACAAAGGTAAGGGGGGGTTTAGATAGGGCCGGAGGGGTGGGTTTAGGGAGGGGAAGGTGAGGGGAAGGTGAGGGGAGGGCAAAAGAAAGTTCCCTCCGAGGCCGCTCTGATTTCGGAGCGGCCTCGGAGGGAACGGAGGCAGGCTGCGCGGCTCGGCGCGCGCAGGCTGCCCAAAATCGGCAGCCTTGCGCGCGCCCGATCCAGGATTTTAGAGGCTATGCGTGTATCTTATAAATCCAGCGTACTTTTTGTTTGCGCCTGCTGCGCAAACAAAAGTACGCGATCGCGCTTTTTAAAAAAATCTACCCCAATAAGTGTAACTTCACAATGAAATGAAAATGAAACGTGGCTCTCCAAAAATTGGGACTGATACCGCAAATGATTGAGTTGTCCAGACAGCCTTTTGAGTGAAATAAGGCACGTTGTCAGGCTTGCTGATGTGGTTTTATACATATAAATGTATATATTTACATTTATTAAAAATTATACAAATTGAGTGAAGAAGGTCTGGATGATTGGCATGGAAACTAGAGTTTTGGATGATTTCCTTTTGTATATGATTCATTTTGTATGGGAATCTTTTCAGCTCTTTTTGTCCGATGTGTCAAATTCATTCATGCCATAATAAATAGAGGATGAAATGTGTTATACTCCTAAGGTAGATGATGGGGTGTTGTCAATAATAGATCATCTGAAATCATAATGCAGACTCCATCTGTGAAATATTGTATTTCTAAACCCTGAGCAATAATGTGTCATTTATCCCAACACTAACGTTTTGGCACAAACATGCCTTCTTCAGTGGAAGGATATAACAAACATACCCCTAGATTCATCAAAATGTATTAACGCATTGATAACACCCATGATAAGAAAAAGGGGCATGTTTAGGGAAATTTTAAAATTACTGCACCACCCGATAACATACCGCTTTGCATCGGTAGTATTGCATAGTGTGGTAAACTTATCGCACCCTGCAATAATCCCTTTTTTCGTATCTTGCGCTGAGCATGAAAGAGATAGAGAGAGCGCCTATCCACAAGGCCCTCATAGTAGTGAAGTATTTATATCTCTATAGGAGAGTCATTGTTGGTGGTTTAGGGTTTAGGGACCAGTTTCTCATGCAGAGTGAGATATACGAAGAGCACAGTACACCTCGGTGAAGATTTGACTTCATTTGGAGTGAGGAAAGGCTCACAAAGATGCAGTTTCTACTATGTTCTCTCACCCTAGCTTGATGGACTCTATAACAGGGTACGATCAAGTTTTTGAAAACTCACACATGTATATTTAGTATTCTTAGCTAAGTCTATAGTCTTCTGCTTGTATGGCTTTATCATATTGATACAAATTATTAATTCAGTCTTCAGTTCAGAGGGGTTGTATAGGCTACAAGAAAAATACTGTAATAACATTTTGCTTATGTATAGCAGACAAAAAAAATTGTCTCAAAATCCGCATGTAGATTTTTAAACATTCTAATGTTTAACCTTGTTATGGAGTAGCAGTTAACTACCACTGAGGCCATAAAAAGATTTATAGATCTTCGAGCTGGCTTCACTTTCATTCAGAGTCTTTAGCGCTTTCTCTCTCACCTCATGTCAGGTTTCTTTGCTGGATGTTTCTCCTTCAAGGCCCTGAGCAGCTGGCGGGACACTCGCTCGTTTACCTGGGGAGATATACCTTCTTTTGCCACTGCAAGGGATGTGAGTGCCAAATAAACCATGCAGGAGACTCCAATGGAGTATCCAAAATTAAACTTTACTGTTGGTGTCTTGGTTAAGTCAATGGCACAGTTCATCATATCAATTCTTTTTTCAAGGCGGTCTTTAGAGTTCTCATTCTCTATAATGTACAAAGGGCAAAGGACTCCCACTCACCCTCCAGGGCTTGGATGAATCAGGCTTCCAAATGGACAGGGCTACTCTTGCTTGGGCAGAAAGTCCCCTCCACATTAGTCAAGAAAAAGGAGAAAGTTTTCTCTTTCCCCAGGGGCAAGGACTCCAAGTCAGGGTCCTCAGGCTTAGTTAAATTAGGATCTTACTCACAGTTCTTCAGATGTGTAGTCTCTCAAATCCTTCAATGGGAAAGGATCCACTCAGGAACCCACAGCTCTCTCTTGTTCCTCTTTCAGGGTAGGAAGGGGGCAGCAAAATGTTTCCTGCCAGATCTTTTAACCATAAAGTCTTTTCCCAAAACTTGAGTCCAAAAACCACAGAAGGGCCTTGCGGTGAGTCACCACCATACCTCTTTCCTCCAGGAGGGTTCAGAGGGGCAGCTCTTCCCTATCCTGCACCCGCCCCCCCTGGGAAATGTTTTCCCTTGACCTCTCTCCAGACAGCACCCAGGGGTTTCACAAGGCTTCTCTAAAAGAACCAATCTTTGAAAAGTCCCAAATCAACCCAAGATGCAAACCCTACCAGCTCGTGAGTGGACCGAAAAAGCAGCTCCCCAACTTCTTTCAAGAATAGCAGGCTGGAGTGCCTGAGCCCCAAAGACAGGTCCAAAAATCCAAACATAGGTAAAAATGCCAACACCTCCTCTAACTTCCAAAATGAGGCTGCACTGCTGCAAGCGCTCAGGAGAGAGCTGCTTTTATTACCTCACAAGAGGACATCCCAGCATTCATCCAGCGGCCCCCGCCGGCAGCGAATGAATGCCCGTGCGATTTCGGCGCTCAAGGCAGTCACATGACGTGACGTCACGCCTTGAGCGCCGAAATCGCACGGGCATTCATTTGCTGCCGGCGGGGGCCGTGCATTCATCCAGGCAGAGGGAGCCGGCGACGAAAGCGGCCTCCGGCTCCCTCTGCCTGGATGAATGCACGGCCCCCGCCGGCAGCGAATGAATGCCCATGCGATTTCGGCGCTCAAGGCAGTCACATGACGTGACGTCACGCCTTGAGCGCCGAAATCGCACGGGCATTCATTTGCTGCCGGGGGGGCCGTGCATTCATCCAGGCAGAGGGAGCCGGAGGCCGCTTTCGCCGCCGGCTCCCTCTGCCTGGATGAATGCACGCCCACCCGGCCGCCTTGAGCGCCGAAATCGGGAGGAGAGGAGAAGGGAGAAGGGACTATCGTAGCAGGCCCGAGCCTTGCTACTTTTTCAGTTTTGTGGGTTTTTTTTTTTGCTTCGGGAGGAGGAGACAGGACTGGGGCTGCACCGGAGACCGGACGGGGCCAGGGCAGGTGAGCGGGGGCTGGGGGATAGTTTGCCGAGCATGGGGGGACATAACTGTCCACTTCCTGGTACCTGTCATTTCAAATGTCATTTGAAGTGACATTTGAAATGACAGATACCAGCGCGGCCGTGAAGTGTTAGGCCCATGAACCCAGGATACTGTATAGGCGCTCTATACAGTAAAATGGGTTGCGCGGGCCTAACGCTTGCCTAAGGCTTCGCAGCCGCGGCATGCATTTGCATGCAATTAGAAGAGAGTATAGAGCGGTAGGTGAAGAGAATTGTGCGTGCTGGGAAAGAGGGTGCGCCTGACACTGCCGCACTGTTTCTACCGCGGCCTTAGAGTATCGACACGTAAGTTTGGACTGGCTATTGAGCAGGTCTAACTTATCCGACCAGCATAGGCGGATAAGTCCGAATATCGATACTTATCTGGCTATTCTCTGCCCATTCCCCACCCATTAGAAGTCTGGCTATCTCCTTATCTGACTAAGTGGCAACCACTGAACATAGCCGAATATTCAGCAGCTGCCATTTAGCCGGATACGTCGCTACTTATCTGGCTAAGTAGTGCTGAATATCAGCCTCACTGCTTTTATTGTTGAAGGAATCAGGGCTGCATTAAGAAGTTATTTCTTAAAGGTTAAATACATATACAAGTGCAAACCTCCATAATCATTATGAACAATTTTACAGTAACATTATGACCTTAAAATAATTAACCATGAATATTGCAACTCTTTGTATTTACTGGTATTGAGGCCTGATATATCTTTAGATTGTCAGTGAGCTCACTATATCCCTTGAGATATATCACCTGCACTAATCATTGGTGCACAAGCAAATGTAATTGTACCCAACCATCCACTGCGATACCTAATGTTCCTTAACACCCTGACGTTAGCAGCCACTTGATATGCGCTTCCCATTCTGAGGGTAACAGCCAATACTGAAGCACAATGTTGATTCAACTGGGATGAACAAATGATGCCACTTCCTCCCCTAGGGTACGGGGAATCAAAGGTTAACATTGAAACAACATATAATGTAGATTTGCTTGATAAAATATCAGTTTCTATGATTAACCTATTTGGAGCAGGAGAGATTTTTTTTTTAATAGAAGCTTGAATTCTTCTGCTTTGGCCATTGTCCAAATGATACAATATCCCAGATGGAGTCAAATGGAAGGATGTTAACGCCCCTCATCCTGTACAGTATCTCAGTCTTAATCAAAAGACCAAGAAGGGACCAGCCTTAGCTCATAGATCAGATCATACTTTTGATCTTAGTCAGAAGAGAGACCAAGAAGCAGATCTTTTTATCTATCAGAAACCTCAGACCACAGCAGGCGCTTTACTGTCAGTGGTGTAAATCTAACTCTCTGCCCATTTCAGCAGAGAGCACTGAAACTCAGATCATCAGTTTATCAGGGATTTTTAGAAGGAAGAAATAAAACCATTGCATGTCACTTTTACATAGGAGCTGATAATTACAGTTGAAATGTCCATTTAACCACCCTGGTAATTAGAATGATGGTTTTTTGTGTCCAGATTTTTTTTTCCAATTAGCTGTGCCTAAAATTCTAAAAGATAAGTAATTGTTTATTCAGAAACGAATCAACACCAAAGCATTCCAGGAGCATGTTTGTCATAGTTTTGCCTCCTATACAGTCTCCCCGTGCAACCTTCCTTCCACCAGGGGTCCTCAGCAAGCCTCTTTCATAGCACTGCCAGTTACTTCTTCACTGGTCACACCACGCCTCAGCCCTGCTTAACCCAGCTTGCTCAATACCTCAGTGCCTCTTCATTTAGTCACCTCGGCTCTCTGACTTAGTCACTCTTACTTGGTTATCCTGTCTTGCTTTGCAGCCTATCAGGCCTTCTGCCTTGTCTTGTGTCCTCCCAGACCTCCTTGCCTTGATCTGTGGCCCTCTAGGCCTCTCTGACTTACCTTACAGCCTCTAGGCCTATTAGGTTCTCCAAGCCAGCCTTGTGCCCTGTTAAGCTTCCCTGTTTATTGTTGCCTATTCTGTCATAAGAACATAAAAACATACCATACTGGGTCAGATCAAGGGTCCATCAAGCCCAGCATCCTGTTTCCAACAGTGGCCAATCCAGGCTACAAGTACCTGGCAAGTATCCAAAAACTAAGTATACCCTATGCTACTGATGCCAGTAATAGCAGTGGCTATTTTCTAAGTCATCTTGATTAGTAGCAAGTAATGGAATTCTCCTCCAAAAATGTATCCAAACCTTTTTTAAACCCAGCTACACTAACTGCTATAACCACATCCCCTGGCAACAAATTCCAGTCCTTTTTCTGTCTTGCACCACCCAGTCCAGTTCTTGTCTGTTTCCCAGTCCTTGCTCTTGTTCCTGGTTCTGTCCTGTCTGCTCTTAGTACTTGGTTCCAGTTCTCAGCCTGTGCTCTCTATCCAGCCCCCATCTGTGCTCTGTGCCCAGTCCAGCCCCAGTCTATGCTCTATATCCAGCTCCTAGCCAGTACCTGTATCCAGCCTGTACCTGCCCTCTGCTCCCAGTCTGCACATTAGCTCCCAGTCCCATATATGGGCCACGTTGTTCTGCTAGAGACAAATCCTACCAGACCCCAAAATCCAAGAGCTCATCCTGCAGGAGAGGGGGTTGGTTAGGCAGAAGACCAGCCCTAATCCAGGCCTGAGGTCCTGCACTGCCTTTGTGGGGGTCTTCCCTGACTCCAGCTCACTGCCCTGTGACACATGTCAAGAGAAAAGGTGCATCAATGAACACAAGTTACAATTGGCCTGGTACAGTGCACAGAGATTTCCACGATCATAGTGCAGGGATGTAGACTGATAACTTTCAGCCTTGGCTTTTTGGGCACAATGGTGCCAGAAAATCTAAACGGCTTGCTCTCGGTGGGTTATCATCTTTGGATGTCTGATATCCTTTTTTATCTTAAATAGAGAAGGTATTAATTTGGGCCTTTTGCCATAAGGGAACTGAGACAGAGGTTGGGGGTTGGGAGAATGGGGATGAATACATAATAGTGGGGCCTAGTGGTGGGGCAGGGAGTCAGGGGTAAGGTAGTAGGATGCTGATGTTAAGAAGGGAGGGGGTATGTGGAGGGGAGGGAGGAGGAGAGATGGGGTGGGAGGGAAGGAAGGTTGGGGAGATGGGGTTGTGGCAGTTTATTCTTCTTTGTCACACTCAGTTTATGTCTGTGCCTGGGGCAGTTTGGCTTATGAAGCTTGTGGGCTACCAAGTGCACATATTCTTGCAGGACAGAGATGGAGTGGAAGATGTTTTCAGTGGGAGCATGGATGGCTGACAAGATACTATGTTGGCTGGACTGCAGCTTCAAACACAACATTTAGAAAAGTCTTTGTCAGGAGCGTGTGCATGCTGCCTTCTCTCGCTGGCTAAGGCAGTGGTGATTTACAGGACAACACTGTTCAAGAATACCTGGTGTATTTGGTGACTTTATTTTGCTGAAAGAGTATGGGAAGGGGGATAATGCTTGGATACGGGTTAGGGGATAGGGATTTTTGGATGGGTGGGTAAGAAAGGAAAGGGATGCCTTGGAAATGTTGTTGCAGGTTTGGTATGTCTAAGGGGGGGCTCTGGGTCCAGACGGCTGTCCCACTCAGGGGTTCTCTATTGGAATGTATTTCCGAGGTAGGTACCAGGAGTAGGGACTCTGGTGAAGAGGGGACAGGTGCTGCTCAACTGGGAGTTGTATATCTGGGATTATGGGGTAAAAAGGTTGAGATGGCGGGGAAGGTGTATGTTGAGGGAGTTGGGGGGGATTGTATTGGGCTTGCGGAGGGGTGTTCTCGTAAGATCAATACAGGAGTAAATGTTCGTACAATATTTTGGTATGTAATATGACTCCTGATGAACATGGAGAAATTAAGTTTTTTTTGGACACAAGTGTTAAAAGCTATAGTTTGTTTCTCTTTAAGTCAATAGGACAGTTTAAGTTAATCTCACTGAATATTAGAGGCATCTCTTATCCAATTAAGAGGAAGCATTTATTACAATTCCTTAGGAGATTGCAGGTTCAAATAGTACTGCTACAGAAAACACATCTTTCTCGGGCAGAACATGACAAACTCAAAAGAGATTGGGTGGGCCAGGTGTGGGTGGCTCTTTACACTTCACAGAACAGGGGGGTATGCATTCTTGTGTACAAATCTCTTCCCTTACAGGTCATCGATTCAAATATGGATGGGGAGGGATGATACATTTTTCTACGTTGTTGCCTCCAAAAATGGGAATGCAGGTTGGTCAATGTCTATGACTAACTCAGACTCTAATAGTTTCTGTTCTGACCTTATAGTTAAACTGGGGTCTCTCATAGGTGTCCCATGGATAATAGGGGGGGGGGGGGACTGGAATGCATGTAGGGTCCCAAGGGTGGCTAGCTCCTCTTCTAATATGTATTAGAAAACACAGGGATCACTGACAGCAATGGTTCACATGTTCAACTTGGTGGATGTCTGGCGGCAGTTATCCCACATCACATGATCACACTTGTTTTTCCCCTAGACATGATACCTATAATCACATTAATTTTTTCTTATGTTCCGATACTTTGCTTTGTAGAATTACCAGCTGTGACATCTTGCTGAGTAATCTGTCTGATCATAACCCAGTTTCTATGACTCTAGATATGATGGATGGAGGAGGCCCGGTAGGGAGGTGGTGTCTCAACCTCTCATTATTGGGTAAACATGAATTTAGAGACTTATAGAAAAGGTCATCTCAGACTGAGACTATCATCACAGTGCAGAGGACTTTCATCCTGTACTGAGGTGGAAGATCCTGAAGGTAGTCTTATGGGGAGCTATAATAAGTTACGCTAGTCACTTAAGAAAGTGAACTTGGCTGAACAGGAAAAAATAGAGGCAGCGATATTAGTTCCAGAAAAAAAGCACAAGCAAAATTGTTCAGCTAGGGTATACCGTTGCAGCAGTGGCCAGGAGAATTATGCAGAGTCATCCCCTAGTCGCACATACCGGTGCAAATTTGGAGAAAGGCATGCACGATGGTGGGGATTCTAACGGAGGAGTGCTCCCCAGTGACACCTTTGGCTAAGAACCCATATCTGTCCTATTGCTCCTTTTTTCCGGCCATGGCAAACTAGTAGAAATGTGGCCTTCACATCTTCTGCCATTTATGGAGGGAAAATAGCATTGAGCCATTTGATGAGCTGGTCAAGCAATTCTAGATAGTGGAAAATACCTGCACTAGTATTTACAAATGAGAGATGCCTTGACATGACTGAAGGTTAAGGGTTGGAACCCTTGGGCTCCAAGTTATTTCAAGTGCTTTTTTAGTGATTATTCAATGGAAGAGAAAGCTATTTCTTGAATGTATATGGCTATAACTGACACAGATGAAATTCCAGATAGAATTACTTCAACAATGTAAGAATGGAATGATGATTTGCAGCTTTCACTGGATGATACTGATTGGATAAGATATGGAAGGAGGCACACTCCATATCTATTTGTGCAAAACAGTTGATCTTATGGTTAATATATGGCATATATCGCTATCCCATGTTTAAATCATTTTTTTCTGGGACTGCCTCTCTGCTGTGTTGGAATAGATGTGGGGTTAAATGGTACACTCTTTCATATGTGGTGGACATGTCCACAGTATTTTCTTTTTGGGAGGACATTAAAAGGGAAATGCAATTAATGTGCAACAATCATTTTTCTCTAACACCATGTGTGGCGCTATTAGGTTACTGGAAGAATACCACTGAAAATATTTCAGCCACGGATACACTTCTTATTAATCAATGTCTTCTTGCCACCAGACATGTTACTGTTATGATGTGGAAGGGTGCTCCCAATATATCTTAGTGGCATTTGCAAATGATTGAGATTGCAATTATTGAAAAGATCACATATTCCCTTAGGGAAAAAATGGACAAATATGACCTTATTTGGAAGAAGTTCTGGAATTATTTGGAAAATAATAAAGTGTCCTTATAGAGGTTTGTGCTACTCTAAGGGATGGCTGAAGATCTATTAAGAATGGGGGTGGGGTGGGGGGGGTGGAGAGGGGTCTCTATATTGTTGAGAGTTCGATTCTATTGAATTATGAAAAACTCATTATGTAATCCTTGTAGTATTCATGCCTGTATCTTATTTGTTAAAATAACAAAGTTTAAAAAAAAATTCTTGAATCCACTTCCTGGTCAGTGCCATAAGCACCTAGAAAGTAGAGGAATTCCTCATCTGTAAGAGATGTTCAGTCTGCTAAGGAAAGGGAACAGTAAATAACAAGAAGATCCTCGTGACACTCTTAGGAGATAACATTCGCAAGTTGAAAAAGGCTAGCTCATTGATGCTCACCATCCATTAAATCTGTTAATGGACCTTTTGGCTTACCCTAATCACTGGTTGGCCAAAAAGCATTTGTCTTATTTAGATATTGCTGTCTTAATTCCTTCAGTACATCTAAAAAATTATTAGAAAATGTACTTTATTAGAACAGAAAATACCTTGAATGTGCAAGTCTCTATGAAGCTCTAGCTAATGTGAGTTTCCTTGAACATTTGAATACTTTAATACTTCACACATCTTTATATTCTTATTTTCTGTTTTTGCAGCCTTTACCGCTGTGAATTACCTTACCTGCTTCCCTGTGAACTGTAAGGTGTCACTCTGCATCAAGTTCATTATCCTGACTTCCTAAATTCAACCAATGGCAAACCCTTACTAAAAAAAAAAAAAAAAAAAAATCACTTGGTGCCTCTGTCTGCACGAGCTACTGCCCTATACCCAACTCCCCACACTATCTAAACTGTAGAATCTGTGGTAATCAACTAAGAGATTTCCTTGAAAAGACCAACAGCCTAGACCAGACACAATCCGGATTCTGCCCAGGCCACAGAGCTAAAACAGTCTTCTCACTCACTGATGACCTACAGCTTTACATGGATCAAGGGGGTTCTACTTGACCTTTCAGCTGCTCTTGATACCAATTCTGGCTTACCAGACTAGCCAGCCTAGGTATTGAATGCAATGTATAAAACAGATTTTAATCCTCCATGTCTAGCAGATCTCAGACAATAACAGGACACAAAACATTCCCCAAGGCTCCCACTCTCCCACTCTCCCCTGCTCTCATTCAATTTCTACACTTCAACCCCCCACGCCATTATAAGATTTCAAAGAGTACATCTATGCTGACAATATACAGATCCTCTTCCCCCTCTCAAAGCACCTAAGGCTGTTCAACAACGCCCCTCCATTTCTGATTTGTTGTAATAACAAGCTGGATGAATAGCAATCAACTTCTATCAATCAAATATAAAAGAGATTATGTAGTTCAGCCACTCATCAACCAGATAATCCCCCATCCTCTACACTGAATGTGAATATCACCATGCAACCTTGATACACGTTCAAGAGCCTAGAAGTCTTACTAGTCATTACTTTGACTCTGGAGAACCATGTAACAACAGTTATAAAAAAAAAAAAAAAAACCTTCTAGTGCCTCTACCTGGTGAAGCAAATATGTCCCATTCTATAGCCAACTGCCTTCAAAACAGTTAAGCAAGCAGTACTACTTACTCATGTGGAGTACTGCAATGCCATCTATATGGGACTATCTCAAAAAACAATCAAATTATAAATATTACAAAATACAGCCACTGTCCATGAAAGTAAGAATGTCCTACTCCAAAACACAGCCACTGTCCACGAAAGTAAGAATGTCCTACTCCTTCCTAAACGTGTTATGTTGGCTCCCAATCTTCCTGTGCATCAAATTTAAAATCCTATACCTTACATTCAAGGTAATGAAGGGCATCAACTCCACCTATTTGAAAAAGTGAGGGGTTATCACTCCTCCCAAAAGCTTTAGCCAAGCCAAAAGCAATGTTCATTGACCCCCTTCTGTCAAGACCCTCTGATTGAACAAAAACAGATCCAGAACCTTCAGTAGAGTGGCACTTGACCTATGAAACTCTCTTCCCCATACTTTGCAGGTCACAAATGACTACATGGTATTTTGTTGAAACTGTAAAATGTCTCTATTCAGCCAGCAAAGCCTTATAATTTCCAGTTCTGCCCCATAGGCCAACCAAGCAGATAAACAGCCTTGGCCATCACTCCCATGTGAAGTACCCTAACACATAACAATGTCTCTTCTTACTCACCCTAATAACATGCATAGTTTCAGCCCCTATTTATTAATACAGCCTCTCAACCCCTTATTTAACTATAACTCTATTGTACTTTATCTTTAACTCTGTTTTAAAACAGTTTAACTATTCCTCCATTGTAATCCGCTACCAACAGCTCATAACCTCATTGTAATCTGCCTGAAGTGGCTGCTCAATCATGAAAGGCTGAATAGAAAGCAAAATCAAAACTTAAATTAAATTAAGCTTCCATTTCCGCAGCCTTGATAAGTTTTCACCAGTTTATTTGAAAGAGGGAAGTAAAAACTGTCCCTTTCTCTTAAATGTGACATTGCATCACATTGTAAAAATAAAACTTCAGATATAAATTCAAACACGAAAAAAAATATTGCCTTCATAAATTGCGTATATGATCTCATTCAAACTCTGGCCCTTTTGCTGGACCTAGGTAATCATAGTCTAAAAGCTATGTGACTTATTTATAAAACATGTCTGTGCCCTTTTATTCTCAAACAATTGTGTGCTATCAGGCACAGAGGTGAAGTGGGTTTCCTGTTTTGAATGTATAAACTCATCTCTTGCTACAAGCAACAAACCCAACCACCACCCCCACTAGCATGGAACATTTCAGAGCTATAGCAATGAAAAAGCAAAGAAGTCACAGATAGTCTAAAAAGAAATGGAATATAAAACAAACTAAAAATGTTTCTAAATATAAGGGAGTCATTTTTCAAAGCCATTTCCCTGGTGAATTGACCTGTCTGAAAATTGCCCTCCTCTATCTGATTATAAGTTTGCATGGGCTTCCACAGTACATCTGCTTTTAGCTAGCCCTGGATTTGCCAATAGGCACACTAGACCTGTGACTAGGGTGGCAAAAATCTGGGATGGGCAGGCAGCAGGCCAGCTGAAGATTTGCTACCTTCCAGTTGATCTGAATCTCACTCAGCAGAGGGCAACCTTCTGCTTCCTGCTCTAGCCCCTCCCCTCCCAGGCAATGTTCGGGGAATAAGAGGGGAGTGGCTGATGCTGGAGCAGATTTGGCAGAGCAAAGAAGAGTCACTCTGTTCCCTACTCTAGCCTCTTTCTTGTCATTCAGGGACAGAAGGGGAGCCTGAATCAGATAAAGAGAGCTCTTTTTTTTTTTTTTGAGGGGGTTGTAAGGAGGGCCTGAGCTTGAGATCATTATGGGGTATGAGAGGAGAGGAGCTGAGGGATGAAGGGGATCATCTGAGGGGAGATGAGAGAGGGAAATTGGAGTAAGTATTTCTGTGTGTGAGAGAGAAGGGATTGTTGTGTGTATGCCAGATCGGGTGGGAGGTTAAAGAGGAGATGGGGATGCAAGAGGGAGCAGGACTGGACCATGGTAAGGTCACTTCCCTCCTTGTCCACTGCAATTAGGATTCACCCTCCTTTAATCTCAGATTCTATTCCCCAGATAATTGAACCTCCCTTCCATCTTGCCTCTCCCCAATTTCTAGAAACCCCGATCTCACCCAAACTACTGATCCCAGATCCTGCCTCCTGTAGTCCCCCTCTTATTACTTCCTGCCCATCCTCAATTCCAGAATCTCCCTCCCCTGCTCTCCTCCCCCATCCCTCATCCTTCTCTCCACCTCTTTGCCCCATTCTTTATCCTCCTTCCTGTCTTCTTCTCATCCCTGGTAGTCTCACCTACTCCTTCTCCTCTCCCCATTCCCGAGATCTCCCTGTACTTGAGATCCTTTTCCTTACCCTACACACATAAAATACATTTTGAAGATGCAAGCAAGGATAGTAAACTGCTTTATTTTATAATGTAATATATAAGAAATGTTTGCCCATGTGCTTCAGAATTTTCTAATTCTTGCCAAAGAATCTACCCCTGAGCTGTCACAGAAAATTGTGGGTCTGTGCTTAAGAAGTTAGCTCCCTGTTCTCTGACCTTACGGAGTAGAGGGGGCAACTGCACCTTGGGTGGGCAAAACCCTAAATCTGTCACTGTTTTTAGCCAGGTTTAAAAGAGATGTTCCAATTTTAATCCTGTTAGTGGGACACAAGATTTGGTATGAAAGGTAACAGTAATGAGGCCATTCAGTAAAGGTGATCATAATGCAATCATACTTAATGCCTGGAGGGAGGAGATTAAGATATTCTACTGCTCTAGCATTTAACTTTCAAATGGGAGACTGTAATAAAATGAGGAAAATAGATTTAAAAAAACCATAATAAAAGCTGCAACTACAAATGTTAAGAGTTTTCATCAGGAATGGACATTGTTTAAAAATACAAGCTTGAAAACCCAGATCAGATGTAATCCACTCATTGAAAAGATAGAAAGAAGACCCAACGACTGCCAACCTGGTTAAAAGGTAAGGTGAAAGAGGCTCTTTTAGCCAAAAGAACTTCTTTCAAAAATTGGTAAAAGGATCCACACAGGTCTGCTTCTACAGCCAAGACCTCTAGAAAACGAAGAAAGCATGCAGGGGGGTAACTTGCTGGTGCCACAGTTACTACCCTTAGCAGAAGGCAGGGAGATTACTACCCTTAACCAATAAGCCTTGATGTTTTTAATGCAACTGCAACATTGCTTCGTACTTTGACAGCAGGGGAAATGGGGAATTGGATTCAGACCACAACCAAGAGGGCCCTGAATTCTAGGGTCCTAGCTACTGTTACCAGACATAACGGAAAAAGCACAGGACTGCTTCTTTGGCCAAGTCCATAAGCAAAGCACGTCAAGCAGCACTGTCTGAATTTTCAAGAAAGCTCAGCACCCAGTAAAAAATGTTGCTAGCTGCAATTTTTATGGGTTATCATAAGGCTAGGGGATAACTGCACAGAGTGGCAGTTACTGTCCTTAAGTGAAACACGAGAGTAACCTGTACAGAATGGCAATTACTACCTTAAGAAGCTGCTGGGCAGACTAGATAGACCATTTGGTCCTTTTCTGCCATCATTTATATGTTTATATGATCTATCTAAAGAAAATAGCAAAAAGCATAAGCATTGGCAAGTTAGATGTAAAACATTGATAAGGCAGGCAAAAGTAAATTTGAAAAGAAGCTGGTCATACAGGCAGAAACTCATAATAGAAACTTTTTAAAATATATCCAAATCATGAATTCTTGAGTGAGTCAGTTAGACTATTACTTGATCAAGAGGTTAAAAAGGAAATTAGAGAAAAGGACTTGGTGGAAAGAATGAATGAATTGGGAAGATACCTGTGCTGGAAACAGTATTTAATGGTGAAGATTCGGAAGAATTGAATCAAATCATGGTGAACCTGGAAGATATTCAAACTAAAGAGCAGAAAATTATCTGTTTATACTCCAGAGTTCTGAAAGAACTCAATAATGAAATTGCAGATCTATTACTAGTAATGTGTAATCTATTATTCAAATTGGAAGGTGGCCAACTAATGCCAGTCTTTAAAAGGGCTCCAGGGGTAATCTAAGAAACACAGACTGGCTGGTCTGATATCAGTGCCAGGAAAAAATTGCAGAAACGATTCTAAAGAACAAAATCATAGAATTACATAATTTAATGGGATACAACCAGCATGGATTTACACAAGGGAAGTCTTGCTTTGCCAATCTGCTACATTTTTTTTTGAAGGGGATAATAAAGGTGAATCACTGTACATAGTGTATTTGGATATTCAGAAGGTGTTTGACAAAGTCCTTTATGAGAGACTCCTGAGAAAATTAAAAAGTCACGGAATAGGAGACAATGTCCTATTGTGGATTGCAAACTGGATAAAAGATGGGAAACAGATAGTAGGACTAAGGGCCTTATTTTCCAAGTGGCTCGCACGCGATACCAAAATGGGGGTGGAGTCGGCCCCGGAAGAGGAGGAGTCGGGGCATCACCGGGGCCGACTCCACGAAGACGCCGTGGACGATGAAAAGGTAAGGGCCTTTTCGCGTCCGAGTTCGTGCCCAATAGCTACACCTTCTACGGTGGCACTATTGGGTGCGAAACCGGCAGCGATCGTACCGCGACGGTGTGATCGTTGCCGGCTAGCATAGGCCCGCCCCCCATTTCGGTCCCCCGCCCCTCATTCCCTAAAGTATCACAGGCCTGCAATACTTTAGAAAATGAGGCCCTAAATGTTCAGTTTTCTCAGAGGAGAAAGGTAAACAGTGGATTGCCTTAGAAATGTGTACTATGACTGGTGCTTTTTAATATATTTATAAATGATTAGGAAAAGGTAACAACGAGAGAGGTGATAACATTTGCAGACACAAAATTATTACAAGTTGTTAAATCACAAGCAGATTGTGGGAAATTGCAGAAGGAACCTTGTACCTGGGAGACTGGGCATTCAAAGACAGATTCAATTTAATGTGGACTATTGCAAAGTGATGCACATGAGGAAAAGTAATTCGCACTGTAGTTACACAATGTTAGGTTCCATATTAGGAGTTACTGCCTAGGAAAAGGACCTGAGCATCATTGTGGACAGTTCTTTGAAATCCTTGGCTCAGTGTGAGATGGAAATCAAAAGAGCAAACAGAATTTTAGAAATTATGGGAAAAGAATGGAGAATAAAACAGAGAATGTCATAATACTTCTGTATCATGCCATGGTGAGACTGCCCCTAGAGTACTGTGTGCAAATCTAATCGATGCATCTCAAAAAAGATAGAGTTGAACTGGAAAAGATACAGAGAAGGGTGACTAAAATGATAAAATAGATGAAATGGTTCCTCTATGAGAAAAGGCTAAAGAGTTTAGGACTGTTCAACTTGGAAAAGAGACAGCTGAGGGGGGATATGATAGCAGTCTATAAAATCATAAGCAGAATGGAACGGGTAATTGTAAATTGGTTATTTTTGCTTTCAAAAAATACAAAAACTAGAGGACATTTAAAACAAATCAGAGAATTCTTTTCAATTCAATGCACAGTTAAGCTTTGGAATACATTGCTGGAGGATGTGGTAACGGCAGTTCATATAGTCGGGTTTAAAAACATTTGGACAAGTTCCTGGAGAAGACTTAGGGAATAGCCACTAATTATCACTGAGTGATAGCAGCATGAGATCTATTTACTGTTTGGGATCTTGGCAGGTGCTTGTGACCTGGATTGGCCACTGTTGGAGACAGGATGCTGGGCTTGATGGACCCTCTGTCCAACCCAGAATAGGAACTTTTCTGTTCATGGATGTATGCAGGCCAAGGGAGAAAAACAGTAGAGATGTGAATCGGAACCGGAATCGGTTTGGATTCCGGTTCCGATTCACATGTGGGGTTTTTTCCATCGGGCCCGATCGCGGTTTTGTTTATCGGCTGCGCCCCAGCCGATAAACAAAAAACCCACCCCGACCCTTTAAAAGTAACCCCTTTGCTTCCCCCCCCTCCCGACCCCCCAAAACCTTTTTACAGGTACCTGGTAGTCCAGTGGGGGTCCCGGGAGCGATCTCCCGCTCTGGGCCATCCTCCGGCTCCCGGGCTGTCGGCTACCACTAATCAAAATGGCGCCGATGGCCCTTTGCCCTTACCATGTGACAAGGTATCCATGCCATTGGCCGGATCCTGTCACATGGTAGGAGCACTGGATGGCTGGCGCCATCTTGTGCTCCTACCATGTGACAGGGGCTGACCAATGGCACCGGTAGCCCTTGTGACATAGTAAGGGCAAAGGCTATCGGCACCATTTTGATTACTGGCAGCCGATGGCCCGAGTGCAGGAGGTCACTCCCGGACCCCCGCTGGACTTTTGGCAAGTCTTGTGGGGGTCAGGAGGGTCCCCCAAGACTTGCCAAAGCCTCTGGTGGTCCAGCAGGGGTCCGGGAGCGATCTCCTGCACTCGGACCATTGGCTGCCAGTAATCAAAATGGTGCCGATAGCCTTTGCCCTTACTATGTCACAAGGGCTACCGGTGCCATTGGTCAGCCCCTGTCACATGGTAGGATCCGGCCAATGGCACGGATACCCTGTCACATGGTAAGGGCAAAAAGCCATCGGCGCCATTTTGATTAGTGGCAGCCGACGGCCCGGGAGCTGGAGGACAGCCCGGAGCGGGAGATCATGGGAGATCGCTCCCGGGACCCCCACTGGACCACCAGGTACCTGTAAAAAGATTTTGGGAGGGTCGGGAGGGTGGGGGAAGCTAAGGGGTTACTTTTAAAGGGTCGGGGTGGGTTTAGGGGTTATGTTTGTGTGCCATTTTTCCCGCCCTCCCCCAAAATGATAAGGGAACCCCCATGATCAATATCGTGGGGTTTTCCTATTGTTTGGGGGGAGCCCCCGATTTCTGACAATCTTGAAAATATCGACGATATTTTCAATCGTCTGAAGCCCGATTCACATCCCTAGAAAACAGCACATATACAGGATTTTCAAAAGCACTGAGCTATTAACCGACCCCCTCTTTCACTGCCCAAATAAAGAGCAGGTGAAAAGCATGCAAGTATGCTCAGTGCTTGTGCTTTATGCAAGCTAATCTTCAAAGGGGAATTACCCAGGTAATTTATCGATGAAAATTAACTGTAAAGTACAACAGTAAAAGCAGTGTACTTTGCAAATACATGGGTTATTCAAAATCTTTAAACCAGCATCTCAGAAAGTTTGGAGAGGACAGTACAGTGTATATTCATATTGTTAGTCCTGCCACATTCAGAACTGCTACATAAATATTTCACTTCAGATAGCCACAAGAAAACCTGCAGCCATTTGAAGTTACCCCTCCTTTGTTAAAAGCAGCCAGCAAGTGGAAGCTGCAAATAAAGACTCACCTCATAACTAATCTCTCTCTCTCTCTGCCTTTAAACAAAAACAGCTTTACCTTTTATATTTAAATAAAAGGCTTATTAACATTCAATCCCGTCTCTCTTTGGCTCCAGGCAGGTGCCTACAAATTGTCAGTTCAAATATAAATAGTATTTCATGGAAAGTTCATTATAATAAATTCTAATACCTTGCCTTATTTAGTAATATCCACTTGGTCAATATAGTCAACAAAATAATACAACACTGGCTTCCAGCCAAAGGGGCTCCTATAGGATATCAAAGAGAAGTTGTTATGACTCTTTCACTAATTTTCAAAAGGAACATTTGACATTTGCAGTGTTCCATAACTAACAAACAAAAGGACTTCAAAGAGTTGTTTACATGTCACTATTTGTCTTTTGAAATCTGTTTTGCTGAGCAAGGAAACAACAATTATGAATTTGAAAATGCTTGTAACAAGTCACTTGCAATATGATTTTATATAGTTAAAAAAGAGCATAAAATACATTAACTCATTATTAGTAAACATACAATTTTAAATATAAATATATGTATATATGAATGTGCACAAGCATTTCTGTAAATTATTATAGACCTTATTCAAAAGGACATGAAATTCTATAGCAATGAAAAAAATTGAGTAAAGCCCTCTATCTCATTCCTAACCAATAAAATGTATTTTGCTCTCTTTTTAAGACTGTGTAAGGCAATTTTAAAACATTTAAAAGTCAAATAGAAATCTATCAAAAAGAAATTTGTAAAAACCAAAGTTGATTATAAGGTCTGAAATGGCCTACCAGTAGAGGTAAGACCAGCACTTTTAACAGATTTTGGGCCTGCTTGGACAGATATGGATGAGAGTTAGGAGGTTGGGTGGAAGACATAGGGGGAGGGTAGCTGGTTTGGGGTTGCATGTTGGAATTTTTATATTCATTTACTCAAAGTGGAAAAATCTGAACTGGTCAGACCAGATGAGCCAATTTGGTCTTTATCTGCCAGTATTTACTATGAAATCCAAAACATTCTTTAATAAAGACCATAGGGTAGTGAAAACAATATTTTATTTTTGCTCTTTAAAACTTTGTGATGAAAATTGTAAATGAAAATTAATTCCCCACAGTGATTTTCTAGCTCTGCCCAAGGCAATCATTTCTCAAACTGTGTTTTGTGAGTGGAAGGTAAAGATGTACTGTACAGGGAAATGTTCTTCTAGAGAGGGTATAAATTAGTAATTACAATTAAGAATAAATCTGGGTAAATGAAATAAATCTTGACTTAAACATTAAAGTAATGTTTAAAGAATTCTAAAATAAATTGTGGTGGACATGTGGGTAAATACCTATTCCCCCAGGATTTAAAATCTGCCTCCTTCTCCCCCATCTTAGATGATAGCACAATTACTTTTAACCGCACCAAAAGTAGGCAGCACTGGGGGCAGGGACAAGAAAGTGAAAGTGCACTTACTTCATACTTTGCACCTCCTTCAAGGGGGAGTTTCCCTTGCTTGCAGGTTCATAGGCACAAAATATCCTCCACCTGTTTTGAAAGGGCTTCACATCCCTTAGTACACCTTGCATTTGAATGTTCCAGACATTTGGTATCAGAAATGATGTGCTCATGTTTATTTTAAATTGTAAAGGTAGATTTTTAGAGCTACCGTCCAGAAACATTTGGTCACAGTTGCCTGGAATTAAAACTGCAGAAATGTCAGGATTCACTGTCCTGTTAGCTTCACACTCATAAAGTACACATGCTTTTCATTTATAAACTTAGGAATTTGCCCAAGTTTCAAAAAGATTGCTTAATGCCCCAGAGGAAAAGAGAGTCTTGATCCATGCTTGGACCTTTCTTCAAATTATTTACATCAAACATATGAGAAGTTACTTTTTACTGTTTACTGAAAATATATCAACCATAGATTTTGGTGACCTTAACTAGAAACAACCTCTTAGACTGGCTAATTTAAACCATTCAGTCAAATGTAATCCGGATGTAGGGATGTGCACTCATTTAAAACAAAATGCAAAACGATGAATAAGGCTCATTCATTTCATTTGGAGGAACCCCCCCCCCCCCCCCCCCCGAATGAAACAAACCTTATTAGTTCATTTCATTTTAAACAAATGCATCGGGCCTAGGTCTAGGCCAGTGTTGCCCTTAGGCAGAGACCGAGGCCCAAAGCAGGGACCGCGGCCTGGACCTGAGTGCGATGCCAGGGTCTTGGTGGAGGCATGGGCCGATGCCGGGGCCTTGGCCAAGACCTCTGAAAAAGAAAAAAACACCAAACTTACCTGACCTGTCAGGTATTCGTCAAAGGCCAGATTCCAATGCCGAGGCCTCGGCCCAGGCCAGAGCCCAAGCTCAGGCCTGAAGTCGTGAACTGACCTGGAGGCCGGGTCCTGACACCGGGGGGCTCCAGCCCAGACCTAGGTTTGATGCCATGACCCAACCCAGAGGCCAGGTCCCGACACCGGGTTCTAGGCCCAAACCCAGGCTCAACGCCACGACCCAACCCAGAGGCCAGGTCCTGATCTGGAGTATCAGCCCGGACCCAGGTCCAATGCTGTGACCTGACCCAGAGGTTGGGCCCTGACGTCTGGGCCATAGCACACACCTAGGTCCGAGCCCAAGCCCGCCACCGTGACCTGAACCAGAAGCTATGTTTCAACGCAGGGGCCTGAGCCTCAGCCTCAGCCTGGGCCCAGGCCCAACACAACGATCCAACCTGGAGGCTGGGTCCCAATGCTGGGGCTTCGGCCAGACCCAAGCCTGACGCTGTGATCTGACCAGGAGGCCAGGTCCCAATGACAGGGGCCTAGGCCTAGCCAGGCCCAATTCCATGGCCCAGCCCGGAGACTGGGACCCAATGCCAGGGCCTAGACCAGAGCTTAGACCCAGGCCCAATGCTGTGACCCAACCCAAAGGCTGAGTTCCGATACTGGGGCCTCGGACCGTACCCATGTCCAATGCTGTGATCCGACCTGGAAACGGGTACAGATGCCAGGCCTGATGCCACAACCCAAACCCAGGGCCTAGCTCAGAGCCAGTCCTGATGCCACAACCCAATCCAGAGTCCTGATCCTGACACTTGGGCCTTGACCTACGCCACGACCCAACACCGGGGCCTCGGCCAAGAGGCCGGTCCTGATGCCTGGATCTTGACTCAGGGTCAGGCCCAGGCCTCGGTGTCCAGGCCTGGGAGCTCCGCGGTCCGTCGTCTTTGTTCGTTGGCTCTTCAATGCTAAATGAATGGCGTCTGCTGGGTTCACGCCAGAGTTATTTAATTCCATCACATTCACCCCAGCAAACGGCATCATTTTTATGTACAACAATGCTGTACTATGCCATACTTCAAAATGACATCATTTGCAGGAGTGAATACACTGGAGTTTAATAACTAAGGCGCGAGGCCCAGGCATCAGGACCCAGCCTCCTGGCCAAGGCACTGGCCAGGAGGCTTCGGGACCTGGCCTCTGGGTCCGATCATGGCATTGGGCCTGAGCTCGGGCCTAGGCCCTGTCATTCAGACCCGGCCTCTGGGTCGGATTGCAGTATTGGGCCTGGGTCCAAGCCAAGGCCCCAGCATTGGGACTCAGCCTTCGGGTTGAGTTGCAGCGTTGAGCCTGGATCCAAGCCCTGGCCTAGGCCCTGACATCGGTACCCGATCAGGACCCGAAGTCAGGGGTGGTTTGCAGGCTGACATCGGGACCCAATCTCCGGGCTGGTTTGCAGAGTCAGGCCTGTGTTTGGGCTCCAGCCTAGGCCGAGGCCTACACAAGTCCGAAGCTTCAGCATAGTTGCTGGCAGCAGATCCCCACCGAACCAGGTAAGTGGGGGCTGGGGGATCCTGGCCCCGGCATATTTCCAAGGGGGGGAGGCGTAGTTTTCATTTTTTGGCCGTTTTAGGGTTCAATTAATTTTTTCACTGAATCAAGTGAATCAAGCAATCCACAAACTGAAATTTATGGGAAAAAACCTTCCAAAAACAAACTGAATAACAAAAATGATTTTTTTTTCCCTGAACTTCCCTAGCCGGATGCTCGGCCATGGTCATATTAATCAGCTCTGTGTTAAATTTGTACTGAGACCACCTGTCCCTATGCACCAGAAATAAATGGCACTATGTGATCTTTCTGATTCATCCACTGTTTCCACACAAGCAGGTACTCTTTACTTTATTATGAGCTTTGAGTTAATTCAGATTTATAAATATTGTGGAGGGCATTACATACAATAAGATAGCTTTAATTGCTATGTGGTAAGAGTATCATTTCACAAGTAGCAAGCAGCACCAGCCAGGTAGAAAGCACAGACAAAACATTTAAAGACGTATCAAAAGATTTTGGAACATTGGGCTTAAATCATGAAATGCTGGTATGATAGAAGTGGGAAAAGAAAACAGTTCAAAAAGGGCACAGGATACATTCGTACAAAGAAGCATGTAATATACAAGAAAGCTTTCTTCCTTTAACATGGAGAATGACGGTTAAACAGGAAAACAATAAACAGTGTTAGGTGCCAGAGACTGTAATTCATCTTTGATCGTCGGTGATGAAATATACACATGCAACACTGCAGCAGCAGAGAAGAAAATGTTATCAGCTGTCACTGCTTTTCGGCAAGCCCTGAAATTGCATGCAGCCTTTCCCTCTGCTAGACAAAATTTAACAAACCAGGAAAGTATTTAACATAGATGAAGGCTGGAAGGCAGATAATTGCAGAGAATGCAGAAATGTTACATGACATTTTGTCATTTGTATTTAAAGAAGGAAACCTCATTGCACAGGTGAGAATATTGGAAGGTATGCATTTTACCGATGAAGAGGCAAGGAAAAAATTGATTTCCATCAAACTGAATGGCGTCTGGATCTAGATGACAACAGGCATCCAAAGCTTTTTGAGGAGCTCGGTAAATCTGCATATGGATCCTTATACTTCCCCCAGTGTGGGAAAGTTGCTAGAACATGCTGAAAAGCACATACTGTGTCTATGTATAGGGAAAACAGAGCAAAGTTAAATAACTACAGACTGGTAAGCTTAAAGGTGAATAGTAAAAGCCAGATACGAGCAGCAATTAGGGGATGCACGCACAAGTCAGGCTCACGTGCACCAACTGTACGCAGCGGATTTTACTTGCATACCTGAAAAGTTTCCAAAAAGGGATGGGACTTGGTTGTAGCCTGGGCAGGACTTGGGCATTTCGGGGCCTGGCCAAGAGCTGTGCATGTAAATACTTAACGCACCCTAGCATGCACTGAGGTCCTCTGACGCACATCTTTACTTCTGCCGTTGATGATGTGTAAGTTATAACATATAAGGATCAGGTCATTTCTGAGGGACCTAAAGGGTCTGGGGTAACTGGGGAGGGGGGAGTGTAGGCTATCAAACCAGGAAGAGGTTGGAGGACCTAGCTGTTAATTGGGCAAACTGGTGGATAAACTGGTAATGGCGCGGACACGCGCACCTTTTAAAATTCTCTAACTTACGCAGTAGAAGTGGGATTTGCGCAGATAGGCACGCTCCCACTTAAAACTGAGCACGCATACATATGCGGTCAGGTTATTTTATAACCTGCACGCATATACATGCACAAGTTATAAATTGGCTGCAGACAATGCGGACCCACACGCCAGTTTGAAAGTTACCATCCCAAATGTCCAGGCAGCAAAATATATTGCAGGTACTTAGTAAGGAAGAGATTACTAAGTCACATGAAGTCAGGGAAAAGTAGCAAAAGCAACATGAATTCAGTAGCAAAAAGTTCTGTCATAGCAGTTTCCCCATTTTATAAACTATGTTAGCAGCTCCCCATAGGATCTGATTGTCTTTTTCCCCATTGTGTCTATGGAAATAAAAAAGCTTAGCATATCAGTCAGGGAGATACATTTGTTTGGACTTTGCAGAGGCTCTGGGCACACAGCATGAAAGGCTAGTGAATAAGTTAAATAAAATAAGGATTAAGGATTCCATTTATCTTGGATCAGAAACTGACTAGAGGGCAATTTTCAGTGAGTAATGATCAATTGCAATTAATCCAGGCGGGACAAAGTAAGTGCTGGTGTGCCTGAGGGATCAGTATTAGTTAGTTCCTGCTCATAAATGATCTGGAATAGGGGATTAAGAGCAATATATCAGTTTCTACTCATGAGAACAAATTGTGGTGGATTGAGAATCATTTTCATGGCACGAAATGGATTCCCCAAGTATGTCCTGGGACAGCAGGCAGGTCAATAAGATTTAAGTTATCTCTTCTTCAATTAATCCCACCTGGTTTTCTTCTTTCTAATTTTAACATTGTTGTTTATAGCACAAAACTTATTTGGTTTTTGTCTGTACGTCTTATCTGTCTGTCTTGAGTAGATTGTAAGCTTCAAAGTGCAGCGACTGTCTCTTATGTGCCTCTGAATAATGCTGTATACTCCTGGTAGCACTATACAAATGGAAAAGAATAATGTAATATTTACACGCTTATGTGTCAAGTATTTTCCCTTATAGACACTAAATGGTAAAAGTCATATTGATGAACTAATGCCAAAATATAAATCTAAGCAATGCTAGAAACTTACACCAAAATGCATCTGGCAGTAGAACAAATCCAGAGTGTAAACAGTGGGACATTTTCAGTGCACTTAACAAGACCAAGAAACCACAGCATTAATTACCATGCTGCTGTTCTTTTTCACGTTTATAACTGAGGAAAGGACAACATGAACGAATGGCACCCGACATACCTTTTACCAATGTTTCATCTCATGCGTCGGAAGGCTGTTTGTTCTTGTGGTCTACAGGATAATTTATGGGATTACAATTTTAAACATGAGAAATAATGACATGTTAGTTTTTGCTGCAGTTTTCTGGTATTCTTAAGCACACTGCAAACATTGGACTGTTATCTAATGCCAGAAGAGCAAGCATGCAGAACAAAATAATAAAATGGGTTAATATTTCAGCAACTAAGCAATTAAAGCATTTGTGAATTTTAGTGGACAACAAATTTAAAGTCAGGCTGGGTGAGGGTTGCCAAATGTTCAATGTGAGCTAGAATTTAAAAATGCAAACTATATTTTGCTATTACAAAGCATCCCTTTTTATACCATATCTTGAATATACTATATGTATACTCTATAACCTGAAATAACTGCTGTATATGTATATTAAAAATGCAGTATTAAACACTTAAGGAAGTGAAAACCATGTTTATATATGGATTTTCTAGCGTTTTTCAAATTTGACCCTGTTGAAAATGACCATATCCTTATGGGATCAAGATGATTTTTAATAGGCTATGTACTTGGTCCATGCATCATCTTTCTTCTAAGTTTGGACCCAATCCAACTAGTTTTATTTAACATATTAGCTGGCTAGCTTTAGGTCTTCAGGACACAATGTAGTGATCAGTAAAACTGGGGATTCTTTATTGGTCTTAGCCCAACTCTGGCCGAGTTTCACTCTCGCAGGAGCTGCCTCAGGGGCTACTACAAAAACAATATTATTTAAAATTACACATAATTGACATACATTTACATTGACATACAAACATAAATATGTGTTACTACATATAAGTGTCAACAACTTAAAAAATGTAACCAACTTAAAAAATGTAAAATGAGTAAAGTGATAAACATATATAAATACTAACAATAATTAAAAACAACCACACATTTGTGTACTCATATTGTAACATTGTGTAATTAACAATTACTACGTGACCTAGTGGAACTTATAGCCATGACATGTAAAAACCGTATGTATGTGTATGTCTAAGATCAGAGGGCATGGTAAACAGGAGAAAATCTGTGAAGGAGAGGACTTGTATAATGTTAAGTACCTGTACCAATGGTTGCTTGTATTGTCTCACATGAATAATATGAGAACTTCGCATTATATCAATTTGAATTACTGGGAAACAAAAAACACATGATGTTATATGGGAAATGTACACATACTCACATGAAGTGAATTTTTACTGTGAGGGATTTTTGCAAATAACAAATTAAAAAGTTAAAAAATTAAAACATGAAAAAATATATATGGGAAAAGATGCTGAAATAAATTAAAAATTATTCTCAAAAAATAATAACATGAAAATAAAAATATTGAAAATGTTAAAAATCATTAATAAAAAACATTTCCTACCAACACTAGAATGAGAGGAATTGAAGAAATGATAATCATTAACCTTGCTACAAAGCAACAATCTGTAATGTACATAATCTTTGTACTTACTGGAAAGTTGGCTCAACATGGAGACAGTAATTTGCCAATCAGAGTATGATTAATGTTTTGAAATTACAAACAGCACTCTTAGTGCAATAAGTATGAAACAGAACCATGAATGTAATCCAGTAAGTGACAGCGAGTTTGTTAAAACTGAAAATGTTATAAAGATGATGATAACTGTATAGTTATTCGTATACGTGTATTAGCCACAGGTACCATGTTGAAAGACCTTTAGCGGCAATACTCTCTAGGTAAGGCACAAATACGGCACAAATATAAATGTATTGTGGACTTGATGAATGGCGTCGGGTGCCGGCATGATTTTTAAAAACATACAGTGGTTAACCCATATTAGAGTATGAGATAGCTAACAGACAAAACTATAACTAGGGCATATCCAAAAACGGAATCGCTACTAAAACATGAGAGACACTAAGGGCCTCATTTACCAATATCGCATTAAGGGGCGTTTCCCATGCAAATGAGGCTTTTTTCGTGCAGCGGGAAAACTTCGCGTGCCGCAATGTTTTCGCCATTTGCGAATACATATGCGCAAAGCGCGAAGTTTCCCCCGGTGCGCGATAAAACACCCAAAGAATCATCGCAGTACATGATATTTCCAAACAGCCTGTGTCAGTATCTGAGAGAGGTTTATTTCAGTTCACGATGTTTCCCGGGCAGCCTGTTTCAGTGGAGAGAGAGAGAGAGAGAGACTTGCTATAGTGTCTCTTCCCTAGACAGGTATTTGTATCCCTATGAGACCCACCTAGTAACTCGAGGTGGGGATTAGGTATTAGTGTAGGGGGTTGGGGGCCACTTTCCATTCAACGTGAGACGTACGAACAGAACAGTGGTCTCTTGTGAAGATTTGATGGCCTTCGGAGTGGGGAAACTCACTCCAAGATGAGATTTTTGACAATGTTCTCTCCACCTAGCTTGTTGTTGCCCAGGTAGAGTGTTCATCAAGCTAGGTGGAGAGAACATTGCCCAAATCTCATCTTGGAGTGAGTTTCCCCTCCGAAGGCCATCAAATCTTCACAAGAGACCACTGTTCTGTTTGTAAGTCTCACATTGAATGTGAAAGTGGCCCCCAACCCCCTACACTA